>NW_022290939.1:0-38973 GCF_902635505.1 Sarcophilus harrisii | reverse complement strand
GAATGATGATAAAATGCAAGATAGTATTACCTAAATGTATACTTGCTAGTCTCAATCCTACTGTTCAAATAGGGTAACACACATGTAGTAAGTATTTGCTACTACCATTTGTGAATTGTTGTATATAACTAATGGAAGGTTTTTTCCATTAAGCATAAGTGTATTTATGAAATCAAGAATCATTAGAAAGCTAATTCAAATAGGAGAAATATTTGTCCATTAAGAATATATTGAACATTTCCTCACAGACTATGCACTGGTCTAGTTGTTTTTATAGGATATCAAAGTTAAAATAAAAGATAGTACATTAGCATAACAGATATGAATAATGAAGACAGGTTATCAATATTTCCACCATGACAAACTTAGACCAAGGCATGGCACCCAAGAAAGACAGGATGATTTGTAATTTTATGAAATTATCACCTTAAGGCATAGGGTATTCATTAATACCATTTCACCACCAGCTACACAGCCAGACACCCTTGAAAGCCTTTTATCATGCCTCTTCATATCCAAGGAATCTTGATATTGGGAATTTTTTATCCTGCAAGATTGAATTGTTCTTAGTACTCAACATCTCATTAGTATCCTCTGCCTTTTCTGGATCCTCTGGACTAGAGGGTAGAGTCATGACTTCAAACCTTTTATTTAAAGAGTAGACCTTAATTATAACCTTCTCTCCTTGTCATCAGCTATACTGTTTAAGGATTTCTTGTCTTCTTCCTTACCCCCGCTTTTCAGGTTCCCTTATGTATGTCTTCCTCATTTTGTCTACTTTTTTCTTTCTAATCTATATTACAATCAGGCTTTTGATGTCATTATTCCACTGAAAATGCTCTCTCTCTAACATTACCAATGATCTCAGCATTCTCAACCAGTGGCCTTTCTTAATCATTCTTTGAATTCTTCCATGTATTTTAGCAATTCTTTTCCTTTTTAAATTAAAGCTTTTGTTTCCAAAATACACATGGATAATTTTTGACATTCACCCCTATAAAACCCTGTGTTTTAATTTTTCTCCCTTTCTACCCCTGCCCAGTCAGCAAGTGATCGAATATATGTTGAACATGTGCAGTTCCTCTATATATTTCACAAAATATCATTGGCGGCGCACGAAACGCGCGAAAGCGTTTCAATGATAAATGCGAAAACGGTTAAACACCCACCTTCTCCCTGACTGAACGAAGTACAATGATATTATAATCCTGGGATTACTCATTCCCATGATCACAAATCATTGTTTCTTGCTCAACAAGGGTGTTTCTGAAATGTGGCAGAAGGTCTAGGTGGCCTTGGTACTCCCTCTTGGCGAGATCCGTTCCCTTACATATAGTATTAGAGTTAAGTGTTCTTTAAATGTTTCATAAATGGACTTTTAAATCCATCTGGCAAAGGAAATTTTTCTTGGGGAGTTGATTAATAGCTTGTTCTATTTCTTTTTCTAAAATAGGACTACTTAAGTAATTTATTTCCTCTTCTTTTAATATGGGCAATCTGTATTTTGTAGTTATTCTTCCATTTCACTTAGGTTATCAAATTTATTGGCATAAAATTGGGCAAAGTAATTCCTGATTATTGCTCTAATTTCCTCTTTATTTGTGAAAAGTTCTCCCTTTTCATTTTTGAGACTAATAATTTGATTTTCTTATTTTATTTTTCTAATCAAATTAACTATAGGTTTATCTATTTTGTTGGGTTTTTCACAAACCAACCCTGCGACTTCACGCCCTTTATTTAGAATCTTATTTTGATATTTGAATGAGCGATTGTAAGTCTCCATTCATTGATCTTCTCTTTATTTATTTAATGCAAGTAAGCATCTAGAGATATAAAATTTCCCCTTATTACCACTTTGGCTGGATCCCACAAATTCTGTTATATTGCTTCATTATTGTCATTTTCTTGAATGAAATTATTGATTTTGTCTATGGTTTAGTGTTTCACCCATTCATTCTTTAGGATTAAATTAATTAGTTTCTAACTGATTTATTTTTCCCTGGCCTTTTACTGAATGTAATTTTTGTTGCTTCATGATCTGAAAAAAAAAAATGCATTTACTATTTCTGCCTTTCTGCATTTGATTTTGAGGTCTTTAAGCTCTGCTATATGGTCAATTTTTTTTAATAGGTTCCATGAACTGCTGAGAAAAAAAGTTTACTCTTTTCTGTTTCTATTCTATTTTCTCCAAAGATCTATCATAACTATTTTTTCCTAAAATTCTATTTATCTCCTTAACTTCTTATTTGTTTTGTGGTTTGATTTGTCTAGTTCTGATAGAGTGAAATTGAGCTACCTCACTAGTATAGTTTTGCCATTTATTTCATCTTGCAACTCTCTTAACTTCTCCTTTAGAAATTTGGATGCTATACTACTTGGTACATATATGTTTAGTATTGATAGTTTTTCATTATCAATGGTAGCCTTTAGCAAGATATAGTTTCCTTCTTTATGTCTTTTAATTAGATGTCTGAGATCTTGATCTGAGATCATGATGGCTACCCCTGATTTTTTTACTTTGCCTGAAGCATAATAAATTCTGCTCCACTTTTTACCTTTACTCTGTATGTATCACTCTGCTTTAAATGTGTTTCTTGTAAACAATATATTATAGGGTTATGATTTTTAACGTAGTCTGCTATCCATTTTTTATGAGAGTTCACGCCCATTCATATTTACCATTAAAACAACTAATTCTGTATTTCCTGCCATCTTATTTACCCCAAATTTTGCTTTTCTCTTTCCTTTCCCACTTTCCCTTCTCCCCAGTATTTTGTTTATGAGCTCCAATTGACTGAAGGAGTTTCCCCCTTTATAGCCCCTCCCTCTTTCTTAGTTCTTTCCCATACTCTTTCTCTTTTCCCTTCTATTAGTCTCCCTCTTTTCATTTCCTTTTCCCCTGCAACTTACCTATAAGGTGAGAGAAGTTTCTCTGTGAAATCAAATATGTCTAATATTTTCTCTTTGAGCCAAATCTTATGAGAATAAGATTCACACAATTTTCCTCCCCCTCTCGTCTTTCCCTCAATTATAATAGATTTTCTTTGCTTCTTCGTGACATGTAATTTCCCTCATTTTACCTCCATCTTTCCCTTTCCTCCAGTACAAACCTTTCCACCTCTATATTATAACAGTAAAATAAACTTTTACATGAACTCTCTATGTATACTCATAACAGAGATATTATTGTCGAGTTCTTTTCTTTTCACCTTTTTATGCTTCTCTTGAATTCTATATGTAAAGGTCACATTTTTTTGTTCAGCTCTGAACTTTTCATCAGAAATAAATCAAATTCACCTGTCTCATTGAATGTCCATCTTCTTCCCTGAAAGAAAATGCTCAGTTTATCAGGGTAGTTTATTTTTGGCTTCATTTCAAGTTCCTTTTCCTTTTGGAATAACAGATTCCAGACTGTTCGATCCTTTAAGGTGGAAGCTACTAGATCTTGGGTAATACTTATTGTGGCTCCTTGGTGTTTGAATTGTTTCTTTCTGGCTGCTTGTAATATTTTTTCCTTAGTCTCATAGTTCTGAAAATTAGCCATTATATTTCTTGGCCTTTTCATTTTGGGGTCTCTTTCATATGGTGATTAGTGAATACTTTCAATGGTTATTTTACCTTCTGATTCTAAAACATCAAGGCAGTTCTCTTTGTAGAATTCCTTTAAGATAATGTCTAGGTTCTTTTATTCATCATGGCTTTCAGGAAATCCAATAATCCTCACATCATCTCTCCTAGATCAATTTTTCAGGTCAATTGTTTTCCCAAGTAGGTATTTTACATTTTCTTCTGTTTTTTTCTTTTTCTTTCTTTCTTTCTTTCTTTTTTTTTTGCTTGACTGATTCCTGATGTCTCTTTGAGTCATTCATTTCCATTTTTTCAGTTCTGATTTTTTGTGAATTATTTTCTTCATTTACCTTTTTTGTCCTTTTTGATATTTGGTCAATTGAATTTTTAGATGAGTTGTTTTGTTCTGTGAATTTTTTTTTCCATTTCACAAATTCTATTTTTCAGGAAGTTGTTTTCTTTTTCTATTTCTATTTTCCAATAGTCAAATCTATTTTGTATGGTGTTATATGCTTTTTCCACTTCACTAAATCTATTTTGTAAGGAGTTTTCTTCAAATAATTTCTGTGTTCCCTTTTTTAAACCCTTTTGCACGATTTCCATTTCCTTTCCCCATTTTTCTTCTAGCTCTCTCTTAAGATCCTTTTTAGGGCAGCTAAGTGGAGAAGTTGATAGAGCACCATCCCTGAAATCAGGAATACATGAGTTCAAATCTGGTCTCAAACACTCAACAATTTCTAGTTGTGTGACCTTGGGCAAGTCACTTAACCCCTCAGGGGGAAAAATCCTTTTTAATTTCTTCTAAAAGAGCTTTGTGAGATGGGAACAAATTTATATCATCCTTTGGGACTTCATCTGGAGGCAATCTGCTTTTAGTGACCTCAGAATTTGTTCTTCTCTTTCACCATAAAAATTATTTATAGTCAAGAGTTCTTTTTGCTTTGGGGCTCATTTTCTTTAATAAAAAAATTGAGATCTGCTTTTAAGGCAAGGGAAATTGTCCAAGCTTCCTCTATAAGCAGCAGCAGCAGTTGTGCTGGGTCAGTGCAGAATGACTTCCAGTGCTATGTGGGCATATCCAGGTCTTGTGAAATTCTGGTATTTTTGGATTCACTATTTGCCTTTTGTATTTGTGTTGGAAGTTTTTACAACTTTGCTGCTCATCTTCTGCCTTGCAACCAAGAGAGAGTAACCAACACTGCTGTAGATTCCTCCCCAGAGATTCTCTGGTGCACAGAACCCACACCACCTTGGGACTGTGTGCTGTCTGCCCTCCCCGGTGTCTGGGCTCAGCCTGCTTGCACTTGGCCCACACCCTTCTGTTCTTGATTGAAACAGACATTTTCTTGAGATCTTTTAAATTATCTTTTGATGATAATTTGTTACACTCTCAATATTTGTGGGTTCTGTCTATTCAGAACTGATTTCGAGGCTGGATTTGCAAGTTAGTCTGAGGGTCATGGGAAAAGCTCAGAAAGAGATGTATATTCTTTGTACATCTTGGCTGTGACCCCAACTACTTTTCTTATACATGTGTTAAATACAAGTGTTTATCCTTTAGAACAGGAGTTTCATTATGTAGCTTTTTAATCAACAAGCATAACTGTGATTATTTTGCACAAGATATCTTTGTTGTACTCTATTGGTTGGGAATTAAGAAACTTAATTTTAATTCTTTCTCTGTGATTTACTAGCCAGTAATTTTCTTAATGCTATTTACTTCAGACTACTCTTTAGGGTTTCTGTTCTAGATGGATGTGATCTACACTAATAAAGTGTTCTGTGCTACTAAAAGCATATATTTTATACATATTGGGTGTATATGCCCATGTAAAATGAAAGTGGTTTGAATATAGGGACATTTGGAATATAAAAATGCTTAACTTTATCTATGCAATGGCCTAGTATTTGATGAACTAGTAAAAATTATTTAAATCTTAATACTTATGTACAGGCAGCACTAATTCAGAATTAAGGATAAGATTGTGATTTAATTTTTAAAAGTTAAAAAATTTGAAATATTTTGTTTGGAATTTTTATAGATACTGGAAGTTCAAGAACAGAGTAAGCAAAAACAGCGGTATATTAATGAGTTAGAAGAGTGTATACGCCAAAGTAAGATTTAAAGTATTTTTATGATTTAGTGATATGATTATTTATAGAGGAAATCAAAATGATAAACTACCAAAATGTATTCATAACATAACAATGCAAAACTACTTTTTTCTCAATGGGAAAGAGAAATAATAAAAAAAATAAACTTACTCAACACTGGAAATGTAAATTTTAGACATTTGGACTTTAAGCAGGATTTACCTCCTATAAAGGGAGGGACACTTTGGTTTTGAGAGTTTCAGGAATGAGAAATGTAGCTGTAGAGAAGCAGATTGGATGACATGTTCTAAAAAAAAAAAAAAACAAAATTGGTTTTCATGTTGCCAGTTTATTCAAATGATGCACTTTGACCATAATGGAAATCATCACCAGAATTTCAAAGGATAAGATAAGCCATATAAATTACTGCTAGAAAATTTTTAATTTTCCCCTGAAGAAGTAGACTAAAATCCAATGTATAAACAACCTTCCTCCAAATCATGCAAATTTGTGTTCAGTTTATATATCTGATTTGTTATTTGCTGTATATTCCAAGCTGGACACATTGTTTCCCACAAAGTTCTCTAAAAGTATGCATTGAAAAGCTGCCTCAGGTACACACTCCTAGAAGGAGTTTCCTCATGACCAGTTCCCTATTCCAATAAAAAGTTCATGTCTTACTACACCTCCCTCCACCAAGAAAATATCCCTTCAAAAACCATCTTGACTAACTGTGCCTTATTGGGACTTTTCCCCCCAAGAATTATATAATGTGTTTTTGTTTTTCATATCTGATTGCTAGTATAGCATATAATTATAAGTTAAGAAAGTAGTTATGAAGAATTATCAAAAGACAGGCTTTCTTCAAAAGAAGAAAGTTGGCTGGTTTTTTGATTTCTAGAAACAATCATAAGAGAGCTGAGTTTATTGGGGAGAGTTCAAATCATTGATTCTGATATATACTGACTGTTACCCTGAGTCACAATCTGAACCTCTCAGTGCTGACTAGAAACTTTGGAAGAGTTGAGCTTGCAGGTTTGAATAAATGGACAGTATCTTCCTACACCAAGCAAATCACAACTCCAAATCACAGTGATTTTAGATCATGATCGTGTATGTATTAGAATGTGTTAAAATAGATATATTGTTTAAACATGTCAATGTATGTGAATGTAGGAGTGGTTATATGCAAATATGTTTCTTAGAAGGAAGTGCTATTTTTCCTGATATTGTATCCCAGATTCCAAATACTATCTGTCTTTGATCTTTATGCCTTTGTATATTCCATCCACACTATAGAATTTACCTCCACCTCTTTCAATCCATAGCTTCAGTCAAAGCCCATCCAAAGAAGCGCTATCTCTTACATAAGACTTTTGGTGTTAGTTCTTTAAAAAAGATTAAAAATCCTTTCTTTCAGTTACTTTATATTTACTCCAAATAATCTGCTTTCATTTTTTTACCCGTGCATGTAGATTTCATTCCAATCAAATGAAATCTCTTTGGAGCCATTTTTTACTTTTCTCTTTAAATCTATTTTCTAGGCCTTGCATGTGAGGCCATGAACTTTATAAGAAATTATTAATTTAAATTAACTATAAAAAGCTCTTCAAAGCTGTGAATTGTTGGCAATATATTTACTTTTTGTAAGCTTAAAATGAAACATGCCACATTAGAAGATTCAGTAAAAGAGCAAATGAGTACAACTGAAAAAGTTCAGTTGTATTTTGTATTCTGTTTCAGTAAGTCACCTCTGGGATCATATTCCTCATTTTAAAAACACTTTTCTTTAAGTGCTAGTATATGGTAGGAATTTTAGTTGTATAAAATCCAGATAATGTAATTTGATATTCAACTTATTAAAATATTACAAATATTCTTATTGATTCAGGATACTGGATGTGTTAATCATTATGTTATGGAAAAAATTATTTTTTCCCATACAAAATAAATTATTGCATCATATCAGATTAAAAAGTTATAGTGAAGTTACAAAAAAATGCTCATATTATGTAAAAGATTAAAAAAAATTACTACTGTTGATCATGGTCATGGTTCAAATCTTCTTGTCCTAAAGTCTTTTGGTGAAGTTTTGCCATTAAATTAGTTGTCATGATTTGAATTTCTTACCAAAAATGAAGTCTAAATAATTAATAAAGAAGGTTGATTTTTAAATTGAGTATATATTTGAACTAATTAAAACAATATATCAAATTAAAACATTCCAGGTGCTTAAAAATAACAAGTCTTAATAGCTACATATGAGGGTTCATTAGACTCTGTGTGCATGTGTGTGTGTGTGTGTGTAAATAAAATAAACCTGTGACCTAACATTTATTTGTAAGAGATGTATTTTGATTTTTAGCATTTCTTTAAATTCTCCCATCTTTTCTTTTTAAGCTTTCATAGGAAACCTAGCAAGAGTGAACATTTATTGATAACCCAAAACTATTATTATCAGGCTTCTTTTGCTTACATAAAAGCTATTTCTAATTATGAAGTGGCAGATTATTTTCCACATTGATGAAACAAATTATGGTTAGTGATTCTTTCCTATATTGAACTCCTAGAATCCTGAAACTTAATTTCAAAATCTTTCAAATTTCAAATTCAAAATTCTATTACTCAATATTAGAAATTTTAGTCTTGTCTCAGTCCCTTGCTGTTAATATGACTTTTGACGAATGACTTTTTGTCTTCAGATCTCAGTTTCCTCAGATATAAAATGACATACTAACCAATGACTACCTTCCCATTTTGCTCCAATAGTCTATAATTTTAAGTTGAAGGAAGTCCGGTTCCTTATTATTCTTTTTTCCCCTTTTAAGTAGCATTTTCACTTTTGAAAAACTTTGCAATCTACATTTTTAACCCACTTCTCTGCCAAAACATAAAACAATTCAAAGTAAGTTAAACATATGTAATTCTTTTAAACATATTTCCATATTCTTCATGTTAAGCTAGAAAAATTAAATCAAAAGGGGAAAATTATGACAAATAATAAAAATCAACAAAAAAGTGAAAATACTATGCTTTCATCCATATTTGGTGTCCACAGTTTGCTTTCTGAAGTTGTATGTCACTTTCCATCACCAGCCTATTGCCATTGTTTTGAATCACTTCATTGTTGAAAAGAGCCTAGTCCATCACAGTTGATCATCTTATAATTTTTTTTCTTACTTCGTACAATTTTCTCTTTATTCTTCTTGCTTCACTCAGCATCTGTTCATATAAATCTTTCCAGGCTTTTCTAAAAATAAATTGTTCATTATTTATTTATAGAATAATACTGCATTATATTCATATACCATAATTTATTCACCCATTTACCAACTGCTGGGCATCTACAAAATTTCTGTTTTCTAGAAAACTACAAAAAGAGCTGTTACCAACTATTTTGCACAAACAGGTGCTTTTCCCTCTTTTATGATCCCTTTGGAATAGAGACCCAGTAGAGACACTGTTGGACGAAAGGGAATTCGGAGTTTTATAAATCTTTGGGCATAGTTCCAAATTGCTCTCAAGAATGATCAGATCATTTCCAAACCTCATGAGCAATGCATTAGTATTCTAGTTTTCCCACATCCTCTTCATCATTTATCATCTTTTCCTTTCATCTTAACCAAACTTAATTACTATGAAGTGATACATCAGCATTGCCTTAATTTGTATTTCTCTAATCAGTAGTGAAGTACAGCATTTTTAATATGATTAGAAATGGTTTGTATTTATTTATGTGAAAATTGTCTGTTAATATCCTTTGATCATTTATCAGTTGGGGAATGGTTTGTATTTTTATAAATTTGATTTAATTTCTATATATTTTAGAAATGAAGCCTTTATCAGAAACACTGGTTGGAAAAATTGTTTCCCAGCTTTTTTCTTGCCTCCCAATCTTGGCTAAATTGGCTTTGTGCAAAAACATTCTTTTTTCCTTTTTTTTCAATAATAGCTTTTTTATATATAGCTTTTGATTTACAAAACATATGCATGGGTAATTTTTCAACATTTACTCTTACAAAAACTTCTATTCTAACTTTCCTCCTCCTCCCCCCCATTCCCTCCCCTAGATGGCAGGTAGTCTAATACATGTTGAAAATGTTAAAAAGTATATGTTAAATACAATACATACGTATACAATAAGCTTGATGCACAAGAAAAATTGGTTCTAGAAGGAAGATTAAAAAATCCAAGAAGGAAAACAAAAATGCAAGCAAACAATAACAAAGAGAGGAAATACTACGTTGTGGTCCACAATCATTCCCCATAGTTCTCTCTCTGGGTGTAGCTGCTTCTCTTCATATTGAACAAATGGAACTGGTTTGAATCATCTCATTGTTGAAGAGAGCCATATCCATCAGAATTGATTATCACATGAGTTCTTGAAGTGTATAATGATCTCCTGGTTCTGCTCATTTCACTTAGCATCAGTTCATATAAGTCTCTCCACATATTTCTGAAATCATTCTGCTGGTTATGTCTTACAGAACAATAATATTCTATAACATTCATATACCATAATTAATTCAGCCACTCTCAAATTCTTGGGCATCTATTCAATTTCCAGTTTCTAGCCACTACAAAAAGGGCTGCCACAAACATTTTTGCACATGGAGTTAAGACCTTTGGGGATATAAGCCCAGTAGTAACACTGATGAGGTCTAGATATGGGGTACCTAAATAAAATTAGGGGTTTAATTGTGGTCTAGTGGCAGGTTTGGGGTAGAGGGAGTCAAATAAAGCTCCCTGCAACCTCTTTGGATTCGGCACAAGGATACAGAGTTAAATGAGGTCTAGAAGCAGTGCAAAGAGTCTTACAGGCTTGAAAAGCTAGATTGATAAAAGAGGTTTATTATGGAGTTTGGAAGCAAGGTTTAAGGTATAGTTAAGGAAATGGGTAAGGATAAAGAGATAAGAGGACACCATTAACCTGAGGATTCTGGTGGACAGAGATCCCTGGCATGCCAGGCATAAGGGTGGAATGTTTGGAACCTCTGCAAAGAGACGATTCCAGTTTGACTCTTTTATAAGGAGAGATTTAGCTAAAGGGGCCTGTGAATGGAATCCCAGGTTGGCTCCTTTTGCCTTTCAGTGGGGGCTTGAGTTTTCTTGGTGGGGGTTGGGAAACCTGAGCAGATCATTAGAATGGGGACTGGCACAGCCCAAGTTGGCTCAGATCCCATGGAGACTGGGACAGGCCCAGATCTTCTATTGGAATTCAAAGAGACCAGGATTTGTGAATCAAAAAATCGTAGCTTCCTGGATTTATAATGCATTAGCTAAGGAGGGGTTGGGAATCAGAAAGAAAAAAATCAATTTAAAGAGACCACAACCCACATCAACACTGTTGCATCAAAGGGTATGCACAGTTTGATAACTTTTTCAGCATAGTTCCAAATTGCTCTCCAGAATGGTTGGATCCGTTTATTATTACACAAACAAAGTATCGGTGTCCCAGTTTTCCCACATCTCCTCTAACATTCATCCTGTCATCTGAGCTAATCTGACAGTTGTGTAGTGGTATCACAGAGTTGTCTTAATTTCTCTGATCAATAATGATTTGGAGCACCTTTTCATATCAATAGAAATTTCATCATCTGAAAATTGTCTTTTCATATGCTTTGACCATTTATTAATTGGAGAACGGCTTGATTTCTTATAAATTTGAGTCAATTCTTTATATATTTTGGAAATGAAGTCTTTATCAGAACCACTGACTGTAAAAATGTTTTCCCAGTTTGTTATTTCCCTTCTAATCTTGTCTGAATTAGTTTTGTTTGTAGAAAAACTTTTTAACTTAATATAATAAAATTTTTCTATTTTGTGATCAATAATGATCTCTAATTCTTCTTTAGTCACAAATTCCTTCCTCCTCCACAGGTCTGAGAGGTAAACCATCCTATGTTGTTCTAATTTATTTATTGTCTCATTCTTTAATAATAGCTTTTTAATAACAAAATACATGCAAATGGTAGAACTAAGATGGCAGAATAAAGGCAGGAATTTGCCCAACCTCTTCCTCAACTGTTCCAAATTCCTTTAAATAATGACTAAACAAATTTTAAAGAATCAAAACATCCAAAAGTAGAATATTTTCTAGCCGAAGGAAACTTAGAAGCTCTGCAGAAAAGTCTGTGATACCATGGTGGGAGTTATTCTCTGTAGATTATTCTCATTATTATGGCAGTTAGAAAGAGGATATGGATGTGAGTTGAAAACAAAGGGATAATATCGTTTTAAAAAATGGTGAATGTAGAAGGAAAAAGGGGCAAGGAGAGAAGGAATGCTGCAAGTAATTTATCATAAAAAAGAATCAAGAAAAAACTTTTACAGTGGAAGGGAAGAGGGGAAAAAAAAGAATGAATGAGTGAACCTTTCTTCCATCAGAATTGCTTCAAATAGGAAATAACATATCAATAGGTGTATAGAAATCTATTTTACCCTGCAGGAAAATAGAATGGGAATGGGATATGGGAGAGGGGGCAGGGCATGTTGGGGGAGGGAGTGGTCAGTAGCAAAACACTTAAGAGGGACAAGATGAAGGCAGAAAGTAAATAAATGAGAGAAAATATAATCAGCAATAGTAAGTGTAAAAAAAAAAATAAATGAACCAAGTTTCTCTGATGGAATACTATTGTTCTCTGGAAAATGATGAGCAGGATGCACTCAGAAACAAAGGAAAACAATCCTGCATAGTTCCCCATGAACAAAATCAAATATACTGTAAGCAAAATAATACTGTATGCAAATATTCTAGGATGATCAGCTGTAAATAATTTTGTTATTCTCAGTAATACAATCATCTACTTCTACTCTGAAGGACTTATCATAAAAATATTATCCATACCTAGGAAAGGAACTGATCCAGTCTGTTTATAGATTGAAGCATTCTTTATTACTCTCTTTTTCTCTCTCTTTATTTGTAACTGTTTCTCTTAAAAATTTTTATTTTCATTGGGATGGGCTATGTTGTTTTTTTTTTTTCACAATTTGAATCTTATGGAAATGTTTTGCATAACTACACATGTAGTTTCTTAATTATGGATGAGGATAATTGAGAGAACCTAGAACTCAAAAATCTTAAAAACAAATGTAAAACAAATTGTATTGAATGCAACTGGTGAAAATATTAAATAAAATACATGCAAAGATAGTTTTCAACATTCACTTACAAAATCTTGTATTCCCATTTTTTCTTCTTCCCTCCTCTCATCAACTCCCTTAGATATCAAGTAATCCAATATATGTTAAACGTGTAAAATTCTTCTATACATATTTCCACATTTATCAAGTTTGTGTGAATTTTAAAAAATAATATAACCAAAATTATCTTATTTTGTATTTCACAGTGTATTCTCTTCTTTTTCTTTAGCCATAAATTTCATCTTCTTCCATAGATCTGATTATTCCCTAGTCTCATTTGCTTATACCATCTCTCTTTTTATCTAAATCATGAATACATTCCATTTTTTTTTATTTTTTTGCTCTAGGGTGAAAAACTTTGTTTCTACCATACCAATTTCCAGTTTTCTCAGCAATTTGTGTCAAATAGTGCATTCTTAGTCACTGACAATTTTGTCTTGTGAACTTAACCTGTTACACTGATCTAATATCCTGTTCCTTAGTCTAAAGTGGATAGTTTACAATGTAATTTTAGATCTGATTGATACAGCAAGGCCAAATTTCTTTGCAATTTTTTCACTAAGTTCTTTGAAATTCTTGATGTTTTGTTCTAACAGATAAATTGTTATCATTTTTCTAGTCCTATGATTTCCAGGCAGTTTGATTGGTGTGAAACAGCATAAGTAAATTATTTTAGGTATCATTTTTATTATATTAGCTTGGCCTACCCATGAGCACTTAATATTTTTTCAGTTGTTTAGATCTAGTTTCATTTGTGTGAAATGTGTTTTATAATCATGTTCATATAGTTCCTGGCAGTTTTGACAGGTGGACTCTCAAATATTTTATATTATCTATAATTATTTTAAATGGAATTTCATTGCCTATCTCTTGCTGCTGGGGCTTTGTTGGTGACACATAGAAGTGCTGATGATATATGGGGATTATTTTATATCTTGCAACTTTGCTAAAATTATTAATTTTAACACAGCAGTTGCCCATGCTACATTTTACAAATCTTCTACCCCACCCTTCTTGAATTCTAGATCCATGTTGCCACCTTAATCCCTAGAGAAGTGATAAATTTGGAGGTAAAAATCCCTGAAAGCAGATAACAAAAGCAATTGTAAAAAAAAAAAAAATGCTGTTCAAAAAAAGATAAAGATTAAAAATTTCTTTTAAAACCTTTTTTCTAGAGGCAAAGGTAATCATTTATTACAAATTATAGTTGAGATTATTTCTCTATCTTTTGTGATTAACTAGAAATATAAAAAGTATATGATTGTTATATAACTGTATATATATATATATATGTATATATAAAGCAGATCCAATGATAACAAATTTTATATGTATTTTACTTATTCACATTCACACTAAAAAGAATTATTTGCCTTTTAGACCTACAAAGAAAACATTAAATGAAAAGAATAAGGATTCTAAAATATAAAAAAAGGACCATGGATTACAACAAAGAATCATTTCCCCACTGAGACTCAGCATTACCTTTCAAGCTCAAAGATGGACCTCGAATGAAATAAGGAAGTGTCAATCATTTCTCTTGAAAAGATCAGAAGTAAACAGAAATTTTTGACCTACAAACATAACATTCAAAAATGCATAAAAGAATAAATTGGGAACAATACTATATTATTTAAAGGTTTACATTTCTACATGGGAAAATTATACTTTTTAACTTTTGAGAACTCTGTCTTTTATTAGGGCATTTAGAAACAATATACATAAACACAGGGTGTGAGTATAAGTTGGCTTTACAGCAATGATATTTTTAAAATTGATAATTAAAAAAATTCCACCATTAAGGGGTGCTGAAAGAAGAGTTACAAGGAGGTAAAATGGAATAAATTGGATCACTTGAAGAGGCACAAAAGACAAAGTAGTGGTAGGAAGGGAGGGAGCAGGATTCACACTGTTTACTTGATTTTAAAAGTCCTTTTTAACCTCTTTCAAGAACTCTTTTAATTTTTAATTTTTCTTTGCAGCTTTTTGAAAAACTGCTTTGGTCTGAACCCTGACTTTTTTTTTTTCTAATATAGTAGCTCTGCATGGTCAAGTTATTTCTCCTTTTTTTACTCATTTTTAATAATCTGTCTCTTGGATTTTAACTTTGTTATAGTTGATTTTTGCTACAGGGAGTAAGGTATAATGTCTCAGGCTCCTTTTTTTTTTTCCCTATGCTGCTGTTTTCTAAATTTACAAAGGGACCTATTTTCCACTTTTTTATAATCTGAGCCCAGCTGTGGTCACTGCACTTCCAGTTCATGCCTTGTTCTATAAGTGGTCTGAGGTACTCCCCTCTACTCCTGAACTTTGACTAAGGTTCCCAGCATTGCTAATACCCCAAACACACTTGTCCCTGCAGTGTCTCAGGCAACTGTAAGAGTCAGTTCATCTCCTGCCTTCAAACCAAAACTCTACTCCTTTGCAAATGACTGACTACAAGTAGCAGGGCTCCATCCTATTGCAACCACATATTCTTGTTCCTTCATTGGCAGAGACCACAAATGATCAGCATTATGGATTTTGAACATGAGGGTCCCCACAATCTTCCCCATTTCAGCTACCCAATCCCCATACTGTCCATAGGATGAACCTCTCTAAACTAAGACTGCAAAAGATTTAATTTCCTTGAAGTCTTGTTCTTACTGACTAAGCAATCATTATTCTTAGGTATCTGCACTTCAATCAGATCAAGTCATTTTCATAGTAAGTCAGTTCATTTCTAATGTCCTTCAAAGTTGGCTTAGACTGCACTACAATTTTAACCCAACTTTTGATTATTTCCTAGGCTCTAAAATTTAATCTGAGGTATTATTTTAAATTGTTATTTAGAAAATTTAAGAAAATCAGGTATTTACCTGCTATGTTATGCTATTTTCCCTCAATTCTCCCTGTTTATACACATTCCATACATACTCAGTTTAATTCCATATTTCCCAACTGCTTTTCTATCAGTCTTTTTTTATTCTACAAGCTATTAGCTGTGACTTTGATTCAGTTCCATCTTGGAAAACTTAAGACATTTTAAACCAGGTTTTAACTTTTGACTTTATGGAACCAATGCTTTCTAGAACCCCCACCCTGAAGTGCCAAAATATATCTTCCAGACTAGCTCTCTGGAAGACCTCGGGACCAGTGGGAATTCTTGGTCTTAGTAGAGGAGTGAAGAAGGCAGGAGAGCCAAAAGGCTGGTCAAAAATGAAGTCTGTTTATTTTCTGTATATTTTAAGTGTTCTCAGCTCTGAAATGCCTTAATATGATTACATCATTGCAGCACACTAAGCATGTCCCAACTAGAGAACCATTATATCAAAACATCACACTGAGCAAGTGCTAACTATAGGAACATTTCATCACTACAGCACATTTTGCAAATGCTAACTATAAGCACCCAGCTATACATATGTAAATGCCTCTCTTTACTGTAAGTATCCCTTGCTTCAAGTAGAACACAGGTGGTCATGCCCTCCTTGACTTCTCAGGAAGGGTGAGAGCCCTTAGGGAGATGAGGAGCCAAACCAGACATTGTTAGCAGATTTCCTCTGGGCTGAAGGGTCTTATACTTTACCCAGAGTTCCCCAACTATCTGCAGGCCTCTACATTTCCTTTCTTTAGGGAGGGCAGAACCTGGACTCTCACATAATTCTTCTTTGCATCTGATGCCCTAACTGGTTTGGGTTCCCAGGAACATAAAGTCTTAATACCTGGTATCACTCATGTTCCATTCCTCCCCCCTCCCCCCGCTTATCCCTAGTTTTCATATCTACACTGTTTTATTGTCTCCCCTTTTGGATTTTAAGGTCATTGAGGGAAGGCTTTGTCTTTCTTTTTATTTATCATATGCCCAGAACTAAGTAGAATATATAACTAAGAACTAAGGAGAAATATATCATAGGCATTTATTAAATGTTTATTGGATTGGATTTATTGATTTATTCTAATTTTGACAAACTTGAAAGTATCCACAGGAAAGCCAACAAAATGAAAAAACAAACCTTAATTCCATTTCATTTGAATTGTTTGAATTGTTTAGGATGACTAAAGATGAGTTTCAGTGGGGAATAGCTGCCTTCAAGTGTTTGGAAAAGAATTTCAACTTGATCTGTTTGGTCCTAAGAGTTCAGAAACAGGAATAAGAGTTAAAGCTGAAATGAAACCAATTAAGTTTGATGTCAAGAAATTCCTCCTAATTTGAGTGTTTTGCAAAATAGATTGAGTTGGTGGATCAATTTTCTTTCATTAAGGGTGTTTGGGCAAAGGCAGGAAGATCAATTATTAAGTGTATCATAATGGGGTTAAATTTTTGGTATGGGAAGAGGCCATTAGAAGGCCACAGAGGTCCCTTCCAATTCTAATCTAATTATGTAAGAGTGCTTGCAGTGGTGGGGTTGAAATAAATGTTTATGGAAATCTGAAGTGTGAAGTTAATTGAGTCCTACCCCTCTTCAGTTAACAGATGAAGAAATCAAAGCACAGAAAGGTTAAGTGATCTGTCCAGAGTCACACAGGTAGTAAGCATCTGAAATAAGATTTGAACTTAAGACTTCCTGAGTCCAAGTCCAGGTATTTGGCTACTCACCATATTATCTTGTCAACGAAAACTGAGGCCCCTGAAAGGGGTATCTAGATTTAAGAGAGAGCTTTTGATCTGTTCTCATATGTTCTATTCTTAATCCTTGGGACAAAATTTATAAAGATTAGCCCCAGTTTAGTAATATCTCTCCACCTGAAGCCCATCTCTAAAAAGTAGAATAGTAAGGATTCCTGCAGAAGAACCAAACCTTCCACAATGTGTTATTAATAAGGCTAGCTCTTCGTAACTAGTACAATTTAATTTTCATTAAATTTAAATGTTGGAGAATGTCTACCAAATATAAGTTGATGTCAAGCTGTTCTTTCTAATGATAAAATTTAGAGGTCTTTCCACTTATTCCACTCATGCCTAGGGAGATATTGTTTAAAACCATATTATCCCCAAAGATATCATGCATTTTTTTCCATTGCACTGCATCTGGAAGAAGAATTCAATTAAAGCTTGTCTAAGTAGAGACAAAACAGATTCATCTCCAGGTGATCTTCCTTGATCTTAGAGAGGATGTGATGATGCTAAAGAAAACAACATTGAAAAGGAGTATATTTGGAGAAGAGAAAAGCAAGGATATAATGGAGTAAGTTGGATTACATGATGAGGCACAAAAGACCCTATTACATTGCAGGGAAAGAAAGTGGATGAGCATTATCTGAAACAATCTCATCAGTTTCATCTCAAATTAGTAACATAAACCCTTTAGTGAAAATAGAATTGTATCTTATCCTATAGGGAAGTAGAAGAAAGGGGAAAGAAAAGGGAGAGGCTGGATAGAAGAAAAGAATCAGAAACAGAGAGAGAAAAGGGGAAAAATGGGAGGATGGGTGATAGACAGCAGGTTGAGGGAGGGATTGGTCAGAACCAACCTGAGATAGGGTGGAAAGAGACACAAAATGTATATACATGTGAAAAACTAGGATGGGGCAAAATATTCAGCTGATAAGAAGATAATGTAATTAGTATGAATGCTTAATAAAATGTAAGCAGATAGCAGAGTGTATTAAAAACCATATATTATCTCCAAAAAAAAGTTTCAAACAGAAACAAAATTCAGGGGGGAGTCTAGAGTACAAATTATGAAGGAAAACAGGGGTGGCAATTAAAATCTGAGACAAAGAAAAATGTTTTAAAGACTTAATTAAAAGAAGGAAAGTAAAATGTTCTAGGGCAATAAAATCTCACAAATGCAAAAGGCAGAAATAATAAATGGATTTTTTGAGATCATGATGCAATAAAAATTACAATAAAAGATCAGGGAAAAATAGACAAAAAATTTGGAAACTAATCTAATCATAACAACTGAATGGGTGAAACAGCAAATCATAGACATAATAACTTTATCAAGAGAATGATAAGATTTGTGGGATGCAGCCAAAGCGGTAATATGGGGAAATTTTATTACTCTAGAACTTAGAACTTGCATAAAATAGAGAAAATGAAGATCAATGATTTGGGCTTACAACTAAAAAAAAACTTGAAAAAGAACAAATTTGAAATTCTAAAAATAAAAGGGGAGATTAATAAAACTGAAAGTGAGAAAAGTATAGAATAATTAAAACTGAAAGGCGGTGTTATGAAAAAAACAAAAACAAAAACAAAATAGATAAACCTTTAGTTAATTTGATTAGAAAAAGGAAAGAGGAAAATCAAATTGTCTCCAAAATGAAAAGAGGAGGACTTTTGGCCAAGATGGCAGAGAGGATGCACACATCTACTTAAGCTCTGTGTTTTCTCTCAAAATAATTTATTTCATGACAAGCCTCGGAATTAGTGCTTGACTGAAAAAAAAATGCACAAATAA
This sequence comes from Sarcophilus harrisii, assembly GCF_902635505.1. Classification (NCBI taxonomy): domain Eukaryota; kingdom Metazoa; phylum Chordata; class Mammalia; order Dasyuromorphia; family Dasyuridae; genus Sarcophilus; species Sarcophilus harrisii. Next base: position 19,780 of record NW_022290939.1, on the reverse strand, counting down.
TTACCAAGAAAAGATATCATCGACATTCGCCAGAAAAAGTCTGTTTTCCTCACAGATGTGGATGGTTAGAATGGGCACAAACTGAAGGCAGGCAACAGCAGCACAGCAGACAGAGTAAAGCAGGCAGCTCACAGCTGAGCATACCAAAGGCGGGTGGCATGTGAACTCAGCCGTTTCTGTGGAGAGAGCTTTAACACAGTGTTGGCTATTTTGCCCTGGAAGCAAGTCAGTAGACAACAAGAGAAGCTAAAAACACAGGGGATAAAGACTATAACCCTGAAAAGCTAGGGTCTCTCAGGACCTTGCACACCCACCTGAAATGTCTCAGCATGCTCTCAGAGTCTCAGAGCGCAGATACAGCACAGCCATTGCTGTCCTGCTAGTGCCTCACTGCTACCCTCTGCATTCTGTAGACGAAGCTTGCTAATACCATGCAGCCCCGCCCCTCCCCAATAAAAGCAGAGTGCATTTGTTTTTCTTGTTAATTTGTTTTCTTTGATTCTTCTTTGACAAAATGAACAAAAAATTAAAACAGACCCTTAACTATTGATAGTTTCTATATGGATAGAGAGCAGACTAAACTAAACCTCAGGGTTTAAAAACTAAAAACAGACTGTCTCCAGATGAATCCCCAAAGGGGGATATGATCTGATCCTCAACACACAAGACTCTCATAGAAGAAATTGAAAAGGCTCTCACAAGAGAGCTAGAAGAAAAATGGGAAAAGGAAAGGGAACCTTGGCACGAGAGTCTGGATAAGTCATACTACTCATTTAAAGATAGAGTGGATAAAGAAATCAAAGCCTTGAAAAACAGAAATAGGGAGCTGGAAAAAGAAAACAGCTCTCTAAAAAATAAAATTGGTGAAATCGAAAAAAATTCCATAGAACAAAACAACTCACTTAAAAACTCAATTGGACAATTAGAAAAAGATATAAAAAAGTGAGTGAAGAAAATGATTCATTGAAAATCTGTATCAAACAAATGGAATTGAATGACTCAAGGAGACATCAAGAATCAATCAAGCAAAACCAAAAAAATGAAACAATGGAAAAAATGTCAAGATAACTTCTTGAGAAAATAATATACCTGGAAAATCGATCTAAGAGAGAGAATCTGAGAAATATTAGACTCCCTCAAAAATATGATGAAAAAAAGAACCTGGACACTATTTTCCAGGAAATTAAGAGAACTGCCCAGATATTATATAAACAGAGGATAAAATACACATTGAAAGGGACCCTAAATAAAACACTAAGAAATATAGTGGCCAAATTCCAGAACTATCAGATGAAATTAAAAATACTGCAAGCTGCTAGAAAAAAAAATAAAATCAAGTATAGAAGAGCTACAATAAGGATTACCCAGGATCTAGCAGCGTCTACATTAAAGGATCGAATGGCCTGGAATATGATATTCTGAAAAGTTAAGGAACTAGGTATGCAGTCAAAAATAATTTACCAGCCAAAATGAGCAACTTTTTTCCAGGGAAAAGATGGACATTCAATCAAATAAGTGAATTTCTATTTTTGATGAAAAAACCAGAACCCCAGTCAAGCAGCAAACTTAACAACCAAAATAAAAGGGAGAACTTGCCACTAATGAAGAGGAAATTAGAATAATTAGGAGTAACTTTGCCCAACTTTAGGCCAATAAATTCGATAAATATAATGAAAGAATTCCTTCAAATATATAGCTTGCCCAGATTAACAGAGGAAGAAGTAAATAGACTAAACAGCCCCATTAAAAAAAAAAAATAGAACCAGCTATTAACCAACTCCCTAAGAAAAAATCCCCAGGACCAGATAAATTTACATGAAATTATACCATTTAAAGAACAGTGAACTCCAATGCTATATAAACTATCCCTTTATGAGGAAACTAACCTAAACGTCAGGGTTTAGAGACTAAAAACAGACTGACTCCAGATGAATTCCCAAAGGGGGAATATGATCTGGTCCTCAACACACAAAACTCTCAGAAAAGAAATTGAAAATGCTCTCACAAGAGAGCTAGAAGAAAAATGGGAAAAGGAAAGGGAAGCTTGGCAAGAGAGTCTGGTTAAGTCATCCTACTCATTTAAAGATAGAGTGGATAAAGAAATCAAATCCTTGAAAAACAGAATTAGGGAGCTGGAAAAAGAAAATTGTTCTCTAAAAAATAAAATTGGTGAAATGGAAAAGAATTCCATAGAACAAAACAACTCACTTAAAAACTCAATTTAGGTACTGATATCTAAACCAGATAGGTTGAAAATAGAGAAAGAAAATTACATTTAATCTCCCTAATGAATATTTATGCTAAATTCTTAGATAAAATTTTAGCAAAAATATTGCAGAAAATCATCCCCAAGATAATACACTATGACCAAGAAGGATTTATACCAGGAATGCAGGGCTAATTCAATATTAGGAAAACTATTAGCATAATTGACTATGTCAATAACCAAATTAACAAAAACCATATGATCGTCTCAATAACTGCAGAAAAAGCATTTGATAAAATCCAACATCCCTCCCTTAGAAAACACTTGAGAGGATAGGAATAAATGGATTTTTTCTTAAAATAGTCAGGAGCATATATCTAAAACCATCAGTGAGCATCATATGTAATGGGGAAAAACTGGAACCTTTCCCTATAAGATCACGAGTGAAACAAGATTGCCCACTATCGCCATTATTATTCAACATTGTATTAGAAATGATACTTGGCAATAAGAGTCGAGAAAGAGATTAAAGTAATTAGAGTAGGTAATGAAGAAACCAAACTATCACTTTTTGCAGATGATATGATGGTATACTTAGAGAACCCCAGAGATTCTACTAAAAAGCTATTAGAAATAATTCATAACTTTAGCAAATTTGCAGGATACATAATAAATCCACATAAATCCTCAGCATTTTTACATATCTAGCAACAAAATCCAACAGCAAGAGATACAAAGAGAAATTCCATTCAAAATAACTGTCGATAGCATAAAATATTTGTGCATCTGTCTACCAAAGGAAAGTAAGGAATTATATGAGCAAAGTTACAAAACACTTTCCACACAAATAAAGTCAGGTTTAAATAATTGGAAAAATATTAGGTGCTCTTGGATAGGCCGAGCAAATATAATAAAGATGACAATACTCAATAAATGAATCTATTTATTTAGTGCCATACCAATCAGACTCCCAAGAAAATATTTTAATGACCTAGAAAAAAATAACAAAATTCATATGGAAGAATAAAAAATCAAAAATTGTAAGGGAATTAATGAAAAAAAAAATCAAATGAAGGTGGCCTATCTGTACCTGATCTAAAACTATATTATAAAGCAGCAGTCACCAAGACCATTTGTTATTGTCTAAGAAATAGATTATTTGATCAATGGAATAGGTTATGTTAACAAGAGAAAATAGTCAATAAATATAGCAATCTAGTGTTTGACAAACCCAAAGATCCCAACTTTTGGGATAAGAATTCATTATTTGACAAAAACTGCTAGGATAACTGGAAATTAGTAGGGCAGAAATTAGGCATGGACACACACTTAACACCATGTACTAAGAATAAGATCAAAATGGGTCCCTGATTTATGCATAAAGAACAAGGCCATAAATAAATTAGAGGAACATAGGATAGCTTACCTCTCACACTTGTGGAGGTGGAATGAATTTGTGACCAAGGAAGAACTAGAGAACATTATTGATCACAAAATAGAAAATTTTGATTATATGAAAGAAATCAAAAAGCCTTTATACAAACAAAACTATTGCAAACAAAATTAGAAGGGAAATAAACTGGGCAAAAATTTTTACAGTTAAAGGCTCTGACAAAGGCCTCATTTCCAAACTATATAGAGAAATTGACACTAATTTATAAGAAATCAAACCATTCTCCAAATTGATAAATGTCAAAGGACATAAACAGACAATTTTCAGACGATGAAATTGAAACTTTTTCCACTCATATGAAAGAGTATTCCAAATCAGTACTGATCAGAGAAATGCAAATTAAGTCAACTCTGAGATACCACGACACACCTGTCAGATTGGCTAAGATGACAGGAAAACATACCGATGAATGTTGGACAGGATGCGGGAAAACTGGGACACTGATGCATTGTTGGTGGAGTTGTGAATGAATCCTGCCATTCTGGAGAGCAATCTGGAATTATGCCCAAAAAGCAGTGTTACTACTGGGCTTATATCCCAAAGACATACTAAAGAAGGGAAAGGATCCTGTACTTGCCAAAATGTTTGTGGCAGCCCTTTTTGTAGTAGCTAGAAACTGGAAAATGAATGAATGTCCATCAACTTGAGAATGGTTGGGTAAATTGTGGTATATGAATGTTATGGAATATTATTGTTCTGTAAGAAATGACCAGCAGAATGAATACAGAGAGGCTTGGAAAGACATGAAGTGATGCTAAGTGAAATGAGTAGAAGCAGGAGATCATTATATACTTCAACAACAATACTGTGTGAGGATGTCTTCTGATGGAAGTGGATATCTTTGACAAAGAGAACATCTAATTCAGTTCCAATTGATCAGTGATGGACAGAAGCAGCTACACCCAGAGAAGGAATACTGGGAACTGTCTGCATTTTTATTTTTCTTCCCAGGTTATTTTTACCTTCTGAATCCAATTCTCCCTGTGCAACAAGAGAACTGTTCAGTTCTGCATGCATATATTATATCTAGGATATACTAAAACATATTTAACATGTACTGCTTGCCATCTAGGGGAGGGGGTGGAGGGAGGGAAGGGAAAAGTTGGAACAGAAGTGAGTGCAAGGGATAATGTTGTAAAAAATTATGCAGGCATATGTTCTGTCAATAAAAAGCTATAATAAATAAAATGAAAAAGGAAAAGTTTCTACCAATGAAGAGGAGTTAGAGCAATGATTAGTTATTTTGCCCAACTATATGCCAATAAATTTGATAACCTAAGCAAAATGGAGGAATGCCCACAAAAATATAGATTGCCCAGATTAATAGAAGAGAGAATAAATTCCTTAAATAGTCCCATTTTCGAAAAAGAACAGAACAAGCTATTAATTTCCCTAAGAAAAAATCTATAGAGCTAGATGGATTTACATTAGATGTAAATCCATATGAATTCTATCAAACATTTAAAGAACAATTAAGTACAAAGTATAGTAGTGAAAGAAGTCCTATCAAATTCCTTTTATGACACAGACATGGTATTGATATCTAAACCAGGTAGGGTGAAAACAAAGAAATTATAGAACTATTTCCCTAATTAATATTCATGCAAAAATCTTAAAATATTAGCAAAGAGATTACAGACATTCAACCCCAGGATAATACACCGTGACCAAATAGGATTTATGGCATGGGTGTGCGGTGTGGGGCTGGAGAGTGTATTTTGGTGGTGTTTTTGCACAAGAGAAGTTGTTATGTATTTACTAGAGCTGTTTTTTTTTTGGTTATTTTGAGATTGGGGATGGCATTGCTTTTTAAATGGGGCTAGCTTGTTTTGCATTGTTTGGTGGCTACAAGGTAAATAAGGCTGTGGGGATTGGCTTGTTTGTGTGTGTGGTTTACTTGTGCTATGGGAGTTTATTTTTATTTAGTGGTTAAAATAGCTTACTTTTTGTGGCTTTCTCTATTTTATTCCTTCTTTGGGATAAATTTTTTGCTTTTCTTTCTTCTTAAAGTATTGTGAGTACTTTTGTTTTGCAGTTTTTTAAGACCAAGGTTAGTAATTTTGGAGGCTTGGTGAATGGAGTTGTGGGAGGGGTGTGTGGCGGGTTTTGTTTTTGGTTTTGGGGTGGGGAAGGGACAGGATTGCGATTTTTTATATAAAGTGGATGTGATTGTTTGTCATTTTAATTTTTCTTGGCATTTTTTTATATACTAAAAGATGAAATTGGGAAGTGTAATAGTGGGATGAGTTAAGTGGCAGATTAATAGAAGGTAATTTTAATTGTATTAATTTTGGTGTTGTTGTTTAAATTTTGTGTGTAGAATAAATTTTACGGTGTTTTGTGCTTTTATATTGGCTTTTTATGTTTTTCTTTTGCTTGTTTTGTTTTTCTTTGCTTAGTTTATTTTTCTTTCACAGGTGAGAAAGTGTTTGTAAACTAAATATTTTTGCTTTTTTTCATAAATCTAATGAGTAAGATTTTACATTTTTGGTCTCTTCTTTTTCTTTTAAATGTATAGTTTTTGCTTTTCATGTGGCTTTTGTTTTTACTTTATTTTTCTTTTTGGGCGTATTTTTCTATTTTAGTTTTTATATATAATAATAAAATTAAATTATATATGTATTTTATATATAATGCATAATAGTTATGTGTGCTTGGGTGAGTTTTTTATTTTTATGTTTTTGCATTTATAGTTAGCTTTGTTTAGTTTTTTTACTGTGAAAGGCATGGAAATACTTGTTTTATGCCCATTTTTCTTGGAAAGAAAATGCTACTTTTAAAAGAGAAGTTGTTTTTATGTATTTCTAAATTTTGCTGTGAAGGCTGTATTCTGTGACTTTTATCTTTAATGTGTGGCTAGGGCCTTGTTGTGTTTTTGGTGGTTTAATTTTTTTTTTTTTTAAAGGTTATAGTGTTTTTTCTTGGTGTGATAGTTTCTGAAATAGTTAAAAGGTTTTTGGAGTGTATTTTAGGAGCTTTTTTTGTGAGGTGTTTAGGATGGTGGGTGTTTGTTTTGTTTTTTGCTTTTGTTGTTGTGTATTTTTGGATGATTTTTGGTGCATGTTTAGGGGTTTTTTATTATGGTTGGGGAGAGTTTGGTGTCTTAGATGTTTTCTTATTACATTGTTTTCTGGTAGGTATATTTTTGTTTTTGTTTTTTTTTGCTGTTGATTTTGCTTAATGTGTTTTGGCCAAATTGGTTTGCTTTTTAAATTAATGATGGGCGAATTATTTTTTTATTTATTTTTTTCTTTTTGCTTGTTTGAAAGTAAATAATTTTGTTTTTGTTTTATGTGATTTTTTTTTTACTATAAAATTTTGCTTTTGGTGAGTTGTTTTTTTTTTTTGCTTAATAAATTTCTGTTTTCTTGGGGTTTGCTTAATTTTTTCAATTAAAATTTTTCTTTAGGATGCATTTTTCTAATTACACTTTGCTTTGGGAGTTTTTGCTTTTGCTTTGTTTTTTGTAGAGTGTTTTTTTTCTTATTATTGGTATTTATTTGGTGGAGAAGTATTATGGTAATATAGGAGCATGTTTTTTCTTAAAAATTTTTGCTGAGTTTTTCTGTTTTTCTTTATTTTTTTTGAAGTTTTTTTTGAGAGTTTGAATTTTTTTTAGGGAGAGTTGTGTGTGATGGGAAGTAGGTTGGTATTTCTTGCTTGCATTGGAGATAATTTGCTTTTAGTTTCAAGCGAGTAATTTGTCTTTGGGCTATAGAAGTAATATAGTTAGTGTTTGCTTGTTTTTTGGCTTGGTTTAAAATGATTTATGTTGGTAAGTGATATTTTAAGTTTTATAAGCATTAGTGTTAGTGTGGAGTAGCAGTGTTTTTTAAGTGATTGTGTTGAGTCATTTAGTGGGTGGGGTTAGTTTTTGGCAGATTTCTGTACTTTTGAGATTTTACTGTTAGTTTTTTGTGTTTGTGAAATATTTTGCTGATTTGTTGTTTGGAAATCAGAGTAGAGTAAAGTAATACTGTTAGAGTTCTCTATAGATTTCTCTACTGTATAGAGTTGCATAGCCATTTGGAAGATTGTTGCCTACTTGGGTGTTTTGTGTGTGTTTGGTGTTCTATGCTGGGCTATCTCTCTGTGCCTAAATTAAAATAGATTTTTTTCTGGCAATTTTGAATTATTAATGCTGTTAATTTGGCATACTTAAGTGGAGCTAAGATGGTAGAGAAGACACAATACTTTCTAAGCTTCTTCTTCTTACTTCTTATTTATTATTATATTGAGCTCAAAAATAGGAAAATTATTAAATATAATTGGGCTATGTTAATAAATTAAATTAATAAAAACTATATGATCATCTCACAGATGCATAAAAGTATTTGATAAAATCTAAATATCTATTCCTTATTAAAAATACTTTGAGAGTATATAGGAATAAATACTTTTTCCTAAAAATAATTGCAGTATCTATTTAAAACTATCAGTAAGTATCATTATATGTAATGGAGACAAACTGCACCATTCTAATAAGATTCGAGGAAATAAGGTTGTTGCCTACTATCACTGTTACTACTTATATTGTATTAGGAAATGCTAGCTATAGCAATAAGAGTTGAGAAAGAGATTGTGCATAAGTATTGTGGCAATGAGGAAGCTAAATTATCACTTTTTGCCGATGACAGATGTGCTACTTAGAGAACTTGTATTCTGCTAAAAGTTATTAGAAATAATCCACAACTTGGCAAGTTAAGGTTATAACTCATATAAGTCACGCATTCTTATATATCACTAACAAAATCCAACAGTCAGAGTTACAAAGAGAAATTCCATTTAAAGTAATTCATTGATAATATAAAGAGTTAGGAATCTAACTGCCAAGGGAAAATTAGAACTTTTGGTGAGCACCAGACCACTTTTCACACAAATTAAGTCTGATGTAACCAATTGAAAATATTAAATGCTCTTGGATAGGCGAGTAAATATAATAAAGATGACAATGTTACCTAAACTAATCTATTTATTTAGCGCTATACCAATCAGACTTCAAAACTATTTTGTAATGACCTAGAAAATAACAACAGTTCATATGGAAAACAAAAGGTCAAGAATTTCAAGGAATTAATGAAAAAAAAAATCAAATGATGGTGTCAGTAAGGGAGCCAAGATGGCGGAGAAGACACACGGGACTTTCTAAGCTCTTTCTCTTACCCTCTTTTGAATAATATTATATCGAGCCTCAAAATAGTCTTGACTGCTACAATTTAAAGATAAGAAGAACAACTCACCGGCTGAAGAAAATCTGCAGTCTCGCCAAAAAAGGTTGGTTCCAAATAGGGGAGATCAAGTGCAGACAGGAGAAATTAGGTTCTGAGGAGAGTCTCAAACCAAGGATGAAGGCACAGATCTCAGCATGCGTCAAGAGCCCTAAACCGCACACGGCTTCTTCCTTAAGAAAGGTGATCCTGCACACAGCAGAGGACGCAGCCTGGGTTAGCCTAATCTGTAAAGTGGGGAGCCTGGCTTGGGGCCATAGAGCTTTTCCAGGGCCGATTTTGCACTCAGGCAGAGACACTGGGCAGAGTTTGTGGCGGTCTGAGGTCAGTTACACACCACAGTCCCACAAGAGGTCACCAAAGTGGTGACACTTCACCACTTAGTCTCTAGCCTAGGGCAACTGATAATCCACTCAGCCCTACTGCTGTTTGATAGCTAGGCCAGTGCTGGAATGCACTTCCTGTTGGGGAAGGGAAAACTCCCTCACCCAGAGACTCCCCATACCTCCGAGCTGAAATCTGGTTTACATCTTCCCTTGCTCTGCAGAGGAAGCTGGTGTAACCCCTTGCTCTAGAGACCCAATTTAAAGGCTTTGAAATGAATAAAAGACGAAAGAACAATCGACAGCTCTATGCAGAAAAAGAGCATAGTATCAGCAAACCTGAAGAGACCCCTCAAACAGCAAAAATGCATCAGACTGTCCTCCCTATATAATATCAAGCCCTCATAGAAGAGACCACAAAGTCTCAAAAGAGAGTTAGAAGATAAATGGGGAAAGGAAAGAGGCCTTACAAGAGCAACAACTTCCTGAAATGAACTAGAAAAGTTAAAAATCTCAGAAGTGTGGAAACAAAATTAGTGAATTGAAAGAAAATAATTCACTAAAAAAAAAAATTAGTGAAATGGAAAAAACTACAGACCAAAACAACACATTCAAAAACCTAACTGGACATATACAGAAAGAAGTAAAAAAAAAAGCTAATGAAGAAAAAATAATTCTTTTAAAATTAGAACTGAACAAATTGAAACTAATGGATGGCATTGAGACAGCAAGAACTAGTCAAGCAAAACAAAAAGTGACAAACTGGAAAACCACGAATTATCTACTTACAAAACGACAGACTTGAAAATAGATCTAGGAGAGATAATCTGAGGATATTGACTTTCCGAAAACTACATGAAAAAAGAGCCTAGATACTATTTTACAAGAATCATCAAAGAGAACTGCCCAGATGTAATAGAATCAGAAGGTAAATAGGTACTAAGAATTCATCGAACACCTTTCTGAAAGAAACTCTAAAATAAAACCCCAAGGAATATTGGGGCCAAATTTCAGAACTATCAGATTAAGGAAAAATTTTACAAGCAGCAAAACCATTTAAATACCGAGGTGCCACAATAAGGATCACTTCCAAGATCTGGCTGCCTCTACATTAAAGGAAAGAAGGCCCAAATATCAGTATTCCGAAAGCAAGAACTTGAGATGCAGCCAAGAATAAACTACCCAGTTAAGCTGAGCATTTTCTTCCAGGAAGAAGATGGATGATTTAATGAAACAAATGACCCCATTTGTTTCTGAAGAAAACCAGAACTAAAACAAAAAATTTGATCTCTGAAGAACAGAACTCAAGAGATGCAGAAAAGGTAAAATAACCTTTGAGAATTGTATTTCCAAGTTGTGGATATACAAAAGAATACATGTGTTAATTTGATTGTACTGATATACCATGAAAAAAAGGGAAGTAGATATGGAAAAAGGGATGATGGCAGAATAAGGTGGGAAGGTGGAAAAAGAGGGAAACCACATCCCACAAAGAGGCTAAGGAAACTTTATCACATCTGAGGGAATTAGAGAGGGGAGAATCAGTGAATCTTACTCTCATCAGAGTTGGCTCAAAGAAAAATAATTGACATTTGTTTTAGAGAAAATTCTCCCTGCCCCATTAAAAAAACGGGGAGAGGAAAAGGGAAAAGAAAAGAGTAATTAGGGAAGGAAGGGGAAAGACTCAAAGGGGGGGAGGGAGGGATTATAAAGAGGATAAGTATCGTGGATACAAGAGGGGTACATAAGTTTAAAAGGGGGAAAGAGGGTTGGGGAGGCAAGAATAAGTAAAGCACACAATCTGGGGTTATTAGGATGGCAGGAAATGCCAGATTTAGTAATTCCAACTGCAATGTAAATGGATGAACTCCCCTACAAAGAGGAGGCAGATAGCAGACTGGATCAAAAGTCAGAACCCTACAATATGTTGTTTTACAAGAAACACATTTAAATGAATCTGACAGAGCCAGAAGCCGTGCTAGGGTAGCCATCCTATCTCAGATCACAAAGTAAAATTGATCTAATTAAAAAGAGATAAGGGGAAGGAAACTACACCTGCTAAAGGCAGTATAAACAACGAAGCAATATCAATATTAAACATATATGCACCAAGTGGTATGGCACCAACTCCTAAAGGAGAAGTTAAGAGTTGCAAGAAGAAATAGATAAATAAAACTGTAATATAGGAGATCTCAACTCCCTTGCACCTCAGAATTAGACAACCAAACCACAAACAAATAAGAAAGAAATTAAAGAAGTAAATATAATATTAGAAAACAGTTGGATCGTTGGAGAAAATTGAATGGAGATAGAAGAGAATATACTTTTCCTCAGCAGTTCATGGAACCTATCTCAAAATTGACCATATATTAGACATATCTCTGAATTAAATGCAAGAAAGCAGAAATAGTAAATGCTTTCTTTCAGATCATGATGGCAATAAAAAACTATCCAACAAAAAGTTAGGGGAAATAGACCAAAAGTAATTGAAATCAATAATCCTATCTTAAAGAATGATTGGTGAAGCAGCAAATTATAGATACAATTAATAATTTCACTCAAGATAATGACAATGATGAGACATCATACCAAAATTTGTGGATGCAGCCAAAGCGGTATTAAGAGTGAATTTTATATCCTTAGAGGCTTACTTGAATAAAACAGAGAGAAAGAAAAGATTAATGAATTGGCTTGCAACTAAAAAACTAAAAAGACAAATTAAAACCCCCCAATCAAATTAAATTGGAAATTTAAAATTAAAAGAAATTAAAATATTGAAAGTAAAAAACCATTGAACTAATTGAAACTAAGAGTTGGTTCTATGAAAAGCCAATAAAATAGATAAGCCTTGGTAAATCTGATTAGAAAAGGAGGAGGAAATGAAATTAGTAGTCTTAAAATGAAAAGGAGAACTTTCCACCAATGAAGAGGAAATTAGAGAAATAATAAGGAGTTATCTTTGCTCAACTTTATGCCAATAAATTTGATAACCTATGAAATGGATGACTACCTCCAAAATACAGACTTCCTAGACTAACAGAGGAAGAAGTAATTATTTGAATAGTCCCATTTCAGAAAAGAAACAGAAATTATAAATTAAACAATCCCCAAGAAAAAAACCTCAGGACCAGATGGATTTACATGTGAATTTTACCAAACATTTAAAGAACAATTGGTCCCAATGCTATATAAAATTATTTTGATAAAATAGGGAACAAGGATCCTACCAAATTCCTCTATGACACAGACATGGTAATTGATACCTAAACCAGGTAGCTGGAAACAGAGAAAGAAAATTATGGACCAATCTCCCTAATGAATATTGATGCAAATCTTAAATAAGATATTAGCAAAAAGACCACAGAAAAATCATCTCCAAGATAATACACTATGATCAAGTAGGATTTATACCAGAAATGCAGGGCTGGTTCAATATTAGGAAAACTATCATAATTGGCCATGTCAATAACCAAATTAACAAACCATATGGATCATCTCATAATAGATGCAGAAAAGATTTGATAAAATCCAACATCCATTCCTATTAAAACACTTGAGAGCATAGGAATAAAATGGACTTTCCTTAAAGGACCAGCAGCATCTATTTAAAACCATCAGTAAGCATCATATGTACTGAGACAAACTGCAAACTATTCCCCAATAAGATCTGGAGGAACAAGGTTGCCCACTATCAATTGTTACTATTTAATATTGTATTAGAAATACTAGCTATAGCAATAAGAGCTGAGGAAAGAGATTAAAGGAATAAGAATAGGCACTGAGGAAGCCAAATTATCACTCTCGCCGATGACATGATGGTATATTTAGGAGAACCCCAGAGATTCCTACAAAAAGTTATTAGAAATAATCCACAACTTTAGTAAAGTTGTCATTACAAATAAACCCATAAGTCAATCAAAAATTTTATATATCACTACCAAATCCAACAGTCAGATACAAAGAGAAACTAATGAAAGTAATTGATAATATAAACATTTAGGAATCCATCTGCCAAGGAAAATCAGAAACTTTATGAGCAAAATTACAGACCACTTCTTCACACAAATTAAGTCCGATCTACCAATTGAAAAGACAATGCTCTGATATGAGCAAAATATAATAAAGATGATATTACCTAAACTAATTCATTTATTTAGCGCTATACCAATCAGACTCCCAAAAAACTATTTTAATGACCTAGAAAAATAACAAATAAAGTCTATATGGAAAAACAAAAAGGTCAAGAATTTCAAGGGAATTAATGAAAAAAATCAAAACATGGTGGTGGCTTAGCCACCAGATCTAAAACTATACTATAGAGCAGCAGTTACCAAAAACTATTTGGCATTGGCTAAGGAACAGATTAGTTGATCAGTGGAATAGATTGAATTCATGGATAAAATAGTCAAATAAATATAGCAACCTAGTCTTTGACAAACCCAAAGATCCCAGCTTTTGGGATAAGAACTCACTGTTTGATAAAATTGCTGGGAAAATTGGAAAACTAATATGGCAGAAACTAGGTATTGATCCATACTTAACGCTGCATACCAAGATAAGGTCAAAATGGGTTCATGACCTAGTACAAAAGAATGAAATTATTACTAAATTAGAGGAACATAGGATATTTACCTCTCAGATCTGTGGAAGGGGAAGGTCTTATGACCAGCAGAACCAGAGATCATTACTGATCACAAAATAGAAAATTTCTTGATTATACCAACTGAAAAGTTTTGCACAAACAAATGCAGACAAGATTAGAAGGAAGCAACAATAAACTGGGAAAATATTTTACAGTCAAAGTCCTGGTGATAAAGGCCCCATTTGAAACATATAGAGAATTAACTCTAATTTATAAAAATCGCCTTACCTCCACTGAAAATGGTCATGGATATGAACAGACACCTCAGATGAAGAAATTGAAACTATTTCTAGTCATATGAAAATGCCCAAGTCATTATTAATCAGAGAAATGCAAATTAAGACAACTCAAGATACTCGATTACACACCCAAGTTGGGATTGGCTAAGATGACAGGAAAAAAATAATGATGATTGTTGAGGATGTGGGAAAACTGGGACATTGATTCATTGTTGGTGGAGTTGTGAACGAATCCAACCATTTTGAGAGTAGTTTGAACTATGTCAAAAAAGTTATCAAACTGTGCATACCCTTTGATCCAGCAGTGTTACTACTGGGATTATATCCCAAAGAGATTATGTTGAAGGGAAAGGGACCCGTATGTGCAATGAATGTTTGTGGCAGCCCTTTTGTAGTGGCTAGAAACTGGAAACTGAATGGATGTCCATCAGTTGAGAATGGCTGAATAAATTGTGGTATAAGTGAAAATTATGGAATATTAATAATTCTGTAAGAAATGACCAACAGGATGATTTCAGAAAGGCCTGGAGAGACTTGCACATGAACTGATGCTATGAAATGAGCAGACCAGGAGATCATTATATACTTCAACAATAATATTAGATGATGACCAGTCTGATGGATCAGGCCAACCAGCAACGAGATCAACCAAATCATTTCAATGGAGCAGTAATGAATGGAACTAGGCCATACCTAGAAAAAGAACTCTGGGAGATGACTAAAAACTGTTGGCATTGAATTCCCAGTCCCTTTATTTATGTGCACACCTGCATCTGATTTCCCTTCACAAGCCAATTGCACAATAATTCAAAGTCTGATTCTTTTTGTACAGCAAAATAATGTTTGGTCATGTATATTATTGTGTATTCGTTATATTTATTATATTTAATATTTACTGGTTATCTGCTATTTAGGGGAGGGGGGTAAGAGGTGAAAATTGGAAATAAGAGGTTTAAAATGGTTGTAAAGGCCTATGTATATATTCTGTACTAGTTAAATAAATAAAAAAAAAAAAAAAAAAAAAAAAGAAATGAGTATGACCAGAGATTATATATTTTAAATAACAATATAGATGATGATTAGCCTTGATGTGACTCATGTCTCAGCAATGATTAACGCAAATTATTTCTAATGGAGTAGTAATGAATTGAATTAGCTATACTCTAGAAAAAGAACTTCTGGGAGATGATTAAAACTATTATATTGAATTTCTAATTCTTATATTTATGCATACTTGCATTTTTGATTTCTTCACAAGCTAATTGTACAATAATTAGAGTCTGATTTTTTGTATAGCAAGTAAAATAATGTTTTTGGTTATGTATACTTATTGTGTATTTGCTATATTTACTATATTTAATATCTATGGGACATTCTGCTATTTAGGGAGGGCGGGGGGTGGTGAGGTGAAAATTGGGAAATGGTGTTTGGTAATTGTTAATGTAAAGTTAATGTATGTATATATCTCTGTAAATAAAAGGTTATTAAATAAAAAAGAGAAAGTAAGTATTTTGAAAACAGATTCTCCCATTCTCTTCTCTCACAGCAGCTGCTGCTGTTACAGATTCAGTGGCTCCCAAGAATACATCCTGGTTTACAAGGGCTTTGCTAGTGCAGCCTTCAGGGGCCTGCACTTCACTCTCACCATGGGGTGGTAAATTAAAGTGTACTCTAAGCTGTCTCTTGGCATCTGTGGACTGAGAGGAATGGAAACCACCCCTGCTGCCACTAATTCAGTCACACTTCATTCCACAGTCACCCTGGTGAGATCCTGACAATCTTCCAAATTATTCTAGGCTAGAAAATTGATTCTCTTTTTATTTAAAATCACTATTTAATGGTATTTGGAGGGATTTAGGGGAGTGCTCTGATAAGTCCCTACCTTTACCATCTTCATTGCATCTTCCCAAGAAGGTCAGCATTTGACCAAGATATATAGATATATAGATGTGTATACACACACACACACACACAAACACACACACACACACACACTATTGAGAGGTATATCTAAAATATATAGTACATACTTCTATATATGGGTTCTTTGTCGATAAAATATTCCTTAATAGGTCCTTTGTGGTTCATTCAGACTTCATGAAATCCATACAACTTTGAAATGTTTTTTCATTCACATTTACTCTTTAAACATTTTTGCTACTGTATACCATGTTCTCTTGCTCATTTCATGCAAGTCTATGTTTTCCTCAAATCAATTTGATTATCATTTTTACAGTACAGTAGTATTCCTTATTATATAGCACAACTCCAAACATTATTCTGCTACCTTAATTATGGATATTTCACTTGCCATAAGAAAATTATATAAATATTTTTAGAAATATATAGGTTTATTTTTTCTGCTTTTCTCCTGATCGCTTTCAGAGGCAAATTTAATAGTTGTATTGCTGAGTCAATTATATACAGTTTTATAATTGGGGTATACTTATATTATATCAAAAACAGATGGATTAATTAAAGTTTCAAGCAATAGTGTATTGTGTATTCTACTATTCTTACATCTCTCTAAATATTTGCTATTTTCCTTGTTATTTATTTTTTTTAATAGTTTTTTATAAGTATATATATGGGTATTTTATAGTATTGATAATTGGCAAACTTTTTTGTTCTACTTTTTCCTCTTTTCCTCTACTCCTTTGTATGGGATGACTAGTAGGATGTTAAATACTAAAAACTATTATTTTATGTACAGAAAGAATGGACTTCTGAAGTTGTATACTAGCTTGTATGAAATCTAAAAGGCAAGGGTAAAATATAGGGATTGGGAATTAATGTATGGTTTCTAGTCATTTCAGAGTTTTTTCAAGGAAGTGGTTCAGTTTTACATGTTTCCATTGAAATTGATTTGGTTTATCTTATTGCTGAAGCAAGATGCATGTTCATTGTGAATTGATCATCATATAGTATTGCTGTTGAAGTATATATGATTTCTGCTCAAGCTGTTTATTCAGCATTGCCTGGTGGAAGTTTCTCTAGGTTTTTCTGAAATGTCTTGTTGGTCATGTCTACTGAATAATAATATTCTATAATATCTATATATCATACTTATTCAGCTATTTCACATAAGAGGTTAAATATTCATGTACATATAGATACTTTTCTTTCTTATGATCTTTTTGGGATATAAAGCTAGTAGTATAACATTGTTGGATTAAAGGGTATGCACAGTTTGATAATTTTTGAGCATAGTTCTAAATGCTCTCCAGAATGGTTATATGTGGCTCACAATTTTACTAACAATGTATTAGTTTTCCTGTTTGTTCCATATCTCTCCAATATTCTGCATTATTTTCCTCATGTCATTCTACCTAGTTTAACAGGTTTGTAGTGTATTCTTGTGAATTATTCTTAATTTGTATTTGTCTGATTAATAATGACTTTGGAGTATCTTTTTCATATGGCTAGAAATAGTTTCACTTTTCTTCTGGAGGTTTATATCTCTTGATATTAATAATTGAGAAATGGCTTGATTTTTATAAATTAGAGTCAAAATTTCTATATGTTTTTGAAATGAGTTCTTTATTAGAAATTTTTAATTATAAAATTATTTTTCTTGTTATTGCTTTCCTTTTCTAATTTTGCCTTTAGTTTTGTTTGTAAAAAAGTTTTTAAGTTATATACTAAAATTTTGTTTTGTGACTAATAAAGGATTCTGCTTACTTTTTTGTCACAAATTTTTCCTCCTCTCAGGGATTGAGAGGTAAATTATGCTAGTGTTTTTCTAATTTGCTTATAGTTCTGGTTTTTATGCTTAGATTATGAAATCTTGTTTTTTAATTTTATTTTGGTGTACAGTGTTGTGTGAGTAAATGCTTAGTTTTTGCTATATTAATTTAATTTTCTAATAAGTAAATAGTAAATTTTGTTTTTTGGTGTTAGTTTTGCTTGTCAAATATTAGATGGCTATAGTTGATTGTTTTTGTCTTGAATTCTAAATTTGGTTTCTACTGCTTTATAATATTGTTTTTAGATTTGCAGTTAGTCTACCTTTTCTGTTGGAATTTTTTTGCTACTTTTAGAAATTTTTGGATTTTTTGTTTTTTCATATGAAATTTTTAAAGTTTGGTTTTGGTTTTTGGGAGTATAGTATAGTAGTATAGTTAAAATAAATAGATTAGTTTAGGTAGTATTGCTATTTTTATTATATTTTTCACTTATTCCATAAGAATATTTAATATTTATATATTTTTACCTTTTCACCTATTGCTGAAGTTAGTATTTTAATAAGGTTATTGAATAGTAATGTAGGAGTGAAATTTTGTTTTACTTCCTGATCTGGCTAGAAATGGTTGTGTTTTTTTTTCTATTACATGTGATGCTTATTGATGGTTTTAAATAGATGTTGATTATTTTATGAAAGTCTTGTTTTGGTTTTCTACTTTCAATGTTGTTTTTAATAGGAAGGGATGTTGATTTATTTTCATTATTTTTATAAATTGTTAGTGTGAGATGGTTAAAGTTTTTGCTTTCTGGGACATTGATGTTGTTGGTGGAGTTGTGAATTTAAATCTAAATTATTGGAGAGGGTTGGAATTATGTTTAAAATGTTGGTCAAATTGTGTATATTTTATTCATAGTGTTAATGGGTTATATTCCCAAAGAGATAAAGAAGGGAAAGGACCTGTATGTGCACGAATGTTTGTGGCAGTTTCTTTGTGTGGTTAGAAATGAATGGATGTCATTGTTGAGGAATGGTTGAATAAATTGTGGTATATAAGAGTTATGGAAGGTTATTGTTCTAAAGAAATGACCAACAGGATGATTTCTGTAGTGTTTGGAGAGACTTATACGAATTGATGCTGAGGAAATGAGTAGGATTTGTGGGAGATTATTATGGTATTAAATAACATTACTTATATGGATGATTGTGTTTTATGGGACTTGGATTTCATCTTCAGTAAGTGTAGATCAACTAAATTATCAATGGAGCAGTAATGAATTGAATTGAGCATGCCTAGAGAAAGAATTTGGGTATGATTAAAATTATTGTATTGAATTCTAATCCTTTATATATTTATGCTCACCTGTGTATTTTTGATTTCTTCACAAGCTATTGTATGTTATTTCTAGAGCCTGATTCTTTTGTATATAAAATAACGGTTTGGTTTGCTACTTATTGTGTATCTAATTTATATTTTAATATATTAAATATCTACTGGGTCATCCTGCCATCTGGGGAGGGGTGGGGAGTAAGAGAAAAAATTGAATAAGAGGTTGGCAATTAATGTTGTAAAGTTCCCCTAAGTATATAACCTAAATAAAAGGCTATTAAATAAAATAAAAAAGTTTTGTTTTTCTATAAAATTAAGAGTATTTAAAGAATCATATATTAGATGTCTTCCACCAACTTATTGTGTATTTTATATACTATTGCATTGCTATATCAATTCTATTTCTAGTGTTGTGTATTTTTAGATGATTACTACCTTATAACAGAGTTTAAGATCTACTACTATTGGAGCTCATTTCTTTATACTTTAATTGATTCCTTTGTTATTCTTGTTCTTGTTCTTCAAAATTAATTTTATTTTTTTCCTAGCTCAATAAATCAATGTTTAACTTAACTGAATTGGCCCTGAAAAAGCAGTTTAGATTGAATTGTCATTTTATATTGACTGTTCACCCTTGCATAATTATTCCATAATTATTTAAATCTGATTCAATTTGC
>NW_022290938.1:0-50030 GCF_902635505.1 Sarcophilus harrisii | reverse complement strand
TGTCTTTGAGTCTGAAGGCTAGATATTTTGGTCTCTCACTTATGTATTTTATATTTGCAAAACAAACTGGGATATTGAACTCTTCTGTTCCATGTATTTTATATTTGCAAAACAAACTGGGATATTGAACTCTTCTGTTCCATCTAGTTCATTTATGGTTTCTGGAAACAGAACTTAGAAAACTCAGACTTTGATAAAGCCCATTGGAATTCAGAAGGAGCTACTTGACTAATCCTGGAACCCAAATCACTCTGGCTTTCACTGAGGGTCCAATAGTAGATGCTAGCCTAAGACTCACTTGGTCATTGCTTGGGTTTTAGTGGCTCAGTCTGTGTGTAAATCACAATTGTTTCTCCTGGCCAGAAACAATGAGGTTCTTCCCTTCCCACATTATTATTTTTATTATTGTTATCATTGAGTAGGCAAAGTAGGGCATCTTTTGCCTCATTTCCTATGTAGCCTTAAATCACTAAATTGCTTTTGCCTCGGACAAAGTGAGACATGGGAAAAGCCCTAGCTTAAACAGACAAAGGTCTCCCGCTGCCTACTGTGCCACGGTCAGTCTGCCTGACCTAGGTCTTGCCACTGGGCTCAGCTGACTCTGGAGCAGAGAGAGGCTAATGATCTTGCCCAGCTCTGCCTCACCTAAATGCAATTCACTTGAAAGTCTTGAGCTTCTAAATGTCATTGGTCCTCTTCCAGAACGAAGGATGTACAACACAATAAAAACAACAAGGCAAGACCAAAATGGGTAGGCGATTTAGACATAAAGGGAGACACCATTAGCAAATTAGGAGAGCATCCATTCTGGGATGTAATTTTGGAATCATGCAAAGAAAGTAACAAAAATACCCAAAGCCTTTAAACCAAATAATCCATTACATAATAATACTTCTCCATAGAGAAGGCACCAATAAGAAAAGAATCTCCATATACTGCAAAAATTTATAATAGCATTTTTTGTGACAGTGATGTACTGGAAAAAAGTAGATGCTCTCAAGTGGTAATGACCAGAGAAGGCATGGAAATGAATGTTGTGGAATATTACTATATTATTATATTGTTATAAGAAATGAAGAGTGTAATGAGTACAGAGAAGCAGAGAAAGATCTCTGTGAATTTATGCAAAGTGAAGTAGGCAAAGCCAAATATGTGTGTGTGTGTGTGTGTGTGTGTGTGTGTGTAATGGAAAGATAAAGTGAAGAACTTACAGGAATGTTTAAATTCTTTTTCTGTATTTTTTATTATTTCTATGTCTCTATGACCTGCATAAGTACAGTGTGTGCAAGCCAATATTTACTTAAAACTTTAGATATATTTACTCAACCAAATGATGACATTTATCCTTGTTCAATACATCAATATTTGAATTATTAAATGCCAAATACCTTAGTAATCTGAAGTTTGAAGGTCAACTGATGATTCCACTCAGAATGAAATAAACATTCAATTCTAATCTTCTTTAGCATAATATTTAACATTCAATTAGGGAAGAGGGCACCTATTTCTCATTGCTCCCCAACCTATGATGTAATCCCTTTGTATTTCAAACCTATCAAAACTGTATATCTTTCCTAAATCTTTGGCCTTATGCAAGCTTTCTCTCCCTCCTCGCAGTAAAATTGCTCATTCTCCTTTAAAGGAATTATTAATATACGAATTTGCCTGCTTTCTACTGACTGATCTCTGAAGTAGTCATTTGGTAAGGAGCTTTCTACATCCCTACAGTTAGAGAGGCAAAATACAGTTGTTCTCTGGGAGCAGGTTTCTTGGGAGCTCTGGAGGCAGCCTTAGGTTTAGTTCAGATCAATAATCATCTCAAATGCAGCCAGGAGTTATAATCCAAATCCTTCATTGTATCCTTCAAAATAGCCCAGTTAGTTTTCTTAGAGGCCTATCTTTCTCCTTCATTCCAAGAGCTCTTGCCGCTTGTCCTTTGCCTTTCCAGCTTCAGCCTCTAGTCAACTCTGAATCCAAAGCCTCCAGCCAGCATACAGGTGATATATGGAATGAATCTGACTCCACCTCTGAGAGTGGGCTTGTGGGTTAGTGGGCTTGTCCTTCCCGACTTGTGAATCTCCTGGACTCCTATCTGACTTGTGAATCTTGTAGAACTCCAATGAGTACTAAATACATTAGTGAGATAGAGAACTGTTAAGTACCATGCTAAATTAGATAACTGACTTAGCACCTTGTAAGAATTCTAACAATTGTCATTCTCTTGGATGAAATTATGGATTGTTTTTCTGATGCGTTGTTTGACTCACTGATTCTTTAGAATTAATTATAAAATTTCCATTTGCTCTTTTAGTCTATCTTGCCCTGGACTTTATTGAATGTAATTTGTTTTTTTGTTTTTTTTTTTTTTTGCATTGTGGTCTAAAAGGAAGCATTTACTATTTCTGCCTTTCTGCTTTTTTCTGAAGTGAAATTGCTACCTACTTACTTTTTCCTTCAGCTGAAGCATAATAAATTCTGTTCCAGCCTTTTAACTTTATTCTGTGTAGTGTCTGCACTAGTTCTCTGAGGACCTCGGGATCAGCCTGAGTCCTTGGTCTTAGTGGAGGAGTGAAGGAGGTAGGAGGGCCACCACAAGGCTGGTCAAGATGGAGTCTGGAGTCTGGAATCTGGAGTCTGGCATCTTCTCTTGTGTCTGTGGCTGATTGCTGTGGCTGAGAGGCTTGTTCTGAGTCCTTCCAGTCCTTAAATACTTCATTATGATTGCATCACTACAGTACACTGATCATGTGCCAACTGTAGCCATTACATCACCATATTACACTAAATATGTGCTTAACTAGAGTCATTCCATCATTACATTACACTAAGTATGTGCTTAACTATAAGTAATCTGCTGACCTAGATTCAAGTACACCTTTTCAGAGTTCCAGCCTCTACAATTCTGTATGGATCTCTGTGTCAAATGTGTTTGCTTTATGCTTTTTTTAATCTACTCTACTATTATCACTTCTGTTTTATATTAGATTTCATCCCATTCATATTCACTTATGATTACAAGCTCTGCATTTCCTCCATTCTATTTTCTTCCTTGTATAGTCGTTTGTTTTCTCTTTCAACTCTGGCTTTTTTTTTATCCAGTATCCTCTTTTGCCCATGAGCAAAGCTCAGCCATAAAAGCAAAAAAAAAAAAAAAATGGAAACACCAAAAGCAATGGTAAGAACATGACCAAGAAACAAAAAAAGAATCTTGAACACAGAAAGCTAGTATGGTGACAGGGAAGACCAAAACACCAACTCAGATGAAGACAAAATGACCACAAATAAAAATTGCAAACAGTGAAGTGAATTGCTGTCAAGCCCAAAGACTTTTCTTGAAAGTGCTCATAAAAGACTTTACAAGTCAAATAAGAGAGTAAAGAAAAATGAGAAACGAAATGAGAGGTTTTCATAAGAAAGTCAACAGGTTGGAAAATAAAGGGAAAAAATTGACTGAAGAAAACAATTTAAAAATACTATAGTCCAAATGCAAAAAAAAAAAAAAAGCTGTGAAGAAAACACCTTTAAACATAGAATTATCTAAATAGAAAAGAGATCAAAAGTTAACTGAAAAAATCACACATTAAAAATTAAAACAGAAATGGAAAAGCAAATGGAAGCTAATGACTCTATGAGACAGCAAGAATCAGTCAAATAAATTAGTAAGAATGAAAAAAAATGAAAGAAAATATGAATTACTTCATTGGAAACAAAGTCGATTAGGAAAATAGATCTAGAACAGACAGTTTAAACATTATTGGCCTACTTTAAGGCCATGGTCAAAAAAAGAGCCTGGATAGTATTCTTCAGCAGATCATTAAGGACAAGTGTCCTGATAGAAGGGGAAATACTCATTGAAAGAATCCATTGATCACCTTTGTAACGTGATCATCCCACAAGGAAAACCTCCAAAAGCATTGTTGCAAAACTCCAGAACTACAATCTCACCAAAAAAATACTGCAGGCTTCCAGACAAAAAGAATTCAAATATCAAGAAGCAACAGTTAGTTTTAGCTAGGTTCTGACAGCTCCTACAGTAAAGGATCGGAGGGCCTGGAATACCATATGCTAGACAGCAAAAGACCTAGGGTTGGAACAAAAATTAACTATTTATTGAGATTCAGCATCATCCAAGAACGCATGGATTTATATTAGAATTCTCCCAAATAAATGTGGAACAATTTATCCCAATACTCCACAAACTATCTGAAAAAAATAAGTAATTATGGAATGTATAACCCGTGAAAATTCCAGAAATCAGACCAGCTGTTCTGGCTCTCACAGAGACCATGAAAAGTGAGAGAAAGAAAGACAAACAGACACAGGTGTTCTTCCAAAGTGAAGTATAACAAGAATAAAGTAGAGTCTTTGTTATCATTAATTGTACCCTTAAATATTTTCTGACCACAATGTGGCTAAGGAAACACAAATGAAAACAAAATGTAGATAAATCAGTCGGTGTATGATGGGGCTATGTGAAAGTTGGGTTCGAGGAGAAACTTTCTCATTCTCAGGCAAACTGTCTCTACTCCTATCCAGTCAGGTGGCTTATCATTCCTGCAAATCCATTCCCATAACATGTCAATACTCTCGAACCTTTTCAGCCTCTACCAGCCAATGAGCAGACTCAAGTGAGGGTTTATGCCAGGTTAGAATGACACAAATTACTGCAAACTCAGTGCAGATTGAGCAGGCCAGAATGCCTGGGAAAGTACAGTCTGGAAATAGCAACCTATGCACAGGTTAGGCAGGTGTGATTACATTACCAAAGCAGGTGTAATTACCTGGGAGGTCACAAATTCCCCTTTTTATTTTTTTTGTTGCAAATGTATCCGGTGAGTAATAACCACTGTTTGCTTATGCTAGCTCACTGTTACTCGACAGAGCCAGGGCATCAGGCAGCAGAATGTAAATGTGAACAATAGGATGGCGACAACAGGACCAAGGAGGGAACACAGATTGCCAAGATGACAGGATGCCATGATGGCTGGAATAACTTACAAATTTTATCAGTAATGCCCTTGGGGGTCAGAATAATCTAAAGAAGCCTGATTCATGTCCTGAATGATTTTTTCCAAGTTTTCTATATTAACACCTATTTTAGAAGTCTGGAACACCCCAAACAAATGAGCTCTTAATTGATTACAAGAATAGATGCATTAACTTTTACAGCAGTAACACACAAAGGATGAAACCTATAATCACATCTCAATGTAAGCTGTCATTCTAATTAATCTACATGATCTCCTAAAACTAACAAAATAGCTCTTATTTCAGTCATAAGTTGTAGTAAGTTCTGGTTAATATCTTCTTGTTTTTGCAAAACAAGAGTAATATTATGTTGCAAAGAAGTTACAAATTGAGCTGTCTGTTCACTTTCACAAACAGCTTGTTCAGACATAGCTATGGAGGTTGCAAAGGCAATTAGAGATGCTAGAAACTGAACACCTAAAACAAGACATGAAATACATCACTTTTTTCTATTGTGCTGAAGATGATACAGAGTCTCTTGGGCAGGGGAATCATACCACTGAGGAGCAACTACAGGCCATATTGTCAATGGAATATGTGTTACTATACGGATGTGAATTTGCTTTTCAGGCTACAAAGTTTGAGCTTTAGTATACATTCCATAAGATAAACATTGCAAAAGCTTACAATTCATACAAGTTACATTCCATAATCCTTGTCCATTAACATTGGGATCATAGTGAAATTGTGAAGGACCAAGTAAAAGGAATAATCAGGTGTGGTACACACTACAAGAGGCAATGATTTTACAACAGGAATTACAGCACTGTACTTAAAAGTGAGAGATAGGAAACATTAGCAGCTGGTACTAGGGTGGTGGACAATAACATCCATAAAGAAGGGTGCTCAATTCCTGAAGGATCACGAAAGTGGGAGAAGGTCCTCAGGGTCCGATTGCCAAAAAGTTATTTGAGCCACACTTATGGGACTATGAATACCAAAGTACAGCGGACTCCAAGAAGAGGCAACATACAGCTTGTTGGTACTGCAATGTGCTAAAGGAGGAATTTTAAAATAGGATACTTAGGATGCATAACATCAGTTTCATTGTAACAAAAAGGAAGATTGGGACCAAGAACAGGCATATTGGGTTGATTAACATGTTGAGGAGCAGGAAGAATAATATCCAAAGAAAACTATTATTTACATGTACATTTCCAGATGATAACAATGACAACTTTTCTGTGTGGATTCCAGGGCCCGCCGCCCAATGGAAACAAATGGGGGTGGACTGACACACCAGTATAATTGAAACGCAACATGGCATTCTCATGAGGCAACTGTTTTACAGTGGGAGGGAGGTAGTAAGATGCCCATAGCTTGGGTGGTCTCTGGAACTGTCATCCGTCCTAAGGGAACAGGTAGATCTTCCCAGGTCACCAGCGACAACCATGGGGGTGCATCCCACAAGGCCCAGCGGAGGTCAATGGATCCATGCTCTGATGACAGGAGAACAAGCATGCACAGCAAGGTTTTCATGGTGGTTTCTCAGGCACTAGTTTATGATCCACGGGCCATACCACTCTCCAGGCTTCTGTAATGAGGAGAACAGAACCCTTCTCCCGTCTTTCCACTGTGGCTGGGCCTGCCCCACCCTGTGGTCAGATCTTTCCACCTGACTTGTGAAGCCATCGGTGGGGGTCATCATGACCAGTGGAGTGCTGGGGCCTGCTGCGGTGGGTGGAGAATAAGTCGCTCTGCAGAGAAATGCTGTTTGCATCAAGAGTTAAGAAGTTCAAAGTGAACGACAGCTGTGGCTGGGGAGAGGGACTGCCCACAGCCATTGACTCTCCCTTTCTGTTTAAGGAGCTAGGCTTTGATGTCCTCCTTCAACCTTCAGCCTGACCCTGGGTGTTGGAATCTTTACAAAGTGTTAAGCCATTGGAGTTGATTTAATCTTAGAAAGAGATATTTTGGGCCAGAACTTGAACTAAGTACTAAGTACAACTGATGGAAACAATGCTTGTGTTCACACCTTTAGAGAGCTCATAAGTATCTAAGTACTCAATGGAGTTCACACTGTAGGGCTTAGTCTGAATTCACACTTCCCCAGAGAGCATGCTGGGAGATAACCCAGAATCCCTCTCCCTCCAGAAGGTGGAGTTAACCTTTGGGAGATCACATAAATATAGGGAGCTTTTGAAGCTTGAACTTACTTCTTCAGGTAGAACTGACTGGAGGTACAGAGAGATTCATTGCATCTTCCAACTTGGTGCTGGCTGGAGGCTGAAGAAAGCAGAGGCAGAAGCCAAGGACAAAGCTGACAAGATCTCTTGGAGCCAGGCAGAGAGATAGGCCTCAACTAACCGGGCTAATTTGGAGGGAGAAATAAACGTTTGCATTTTACCAGCTGGCTGCGGTTTTGGAGTAATTATTTATTTCAACTGAGACTAAGGCTGCCTCCAAGAAAACCATCACACCTGGGGTTATGAGGAACACCTGGGAGGTGATGAATAGGAAAGGAGGCACAAAACTGGAAAAGCAGAAGCAGCACATGCAGGGCCACGGTCTGTTTGAAGAGAAGCCCAGACACCTAAAGTTGCAAATGTGAGGAGTAAATAAACTTTTATTGTGGAAGTGTTCTTGGAACTGTGAGCTAAGGCAAATGTAAACGAAGAAGAGATATCTGTGGAAACGTGGACATAACGAAGACGCCCAAACATTGAAACATGAGAAACATCAGTCTGCCAGAGATCATCAGGGAAAGGACCGTGGGAGTTGAAAGGGGGAGGGGGAGGAGAACGCAAGGCAGGCAGGACAGCTTTTCACTGATCTGTCCAGCTTGTTCTCGGTGTGAAACAGGCGGCAAAGCAATTTTGCTGAGAGATGTAAATGCGCATGTGCAAGCTGAACTTCTTGGAGAGTACCTAGGAGAAGAGAGTCTGCAATGGCATCCGATTCAGCCACTGGGCCAGGTAGATTTGTGTGAGAGCGAAGGTGAGGTCAGGGAGCTAATGTATTAAGGCTTGAAGATCTGAAAACATTTGAAATACATCATTGGAACCTCTATGGAGGATAACTGTCTCTAATTGTCTAACGGCATTTACTGCATTCAAACTGTCAGATAATATTCAGAGGACCAGAGATAAAAATCAACGCCTGGAGAATTGCACAAAGTTCATTAGCCTGTGTGGAAAGAAAAAGAGCATTCAACACAAAAGAGTGAAACAAATCAGGGAGAATTAGGGAAGTTTTATAGTTCTTTGTACCATCCATATATGCGTAAATAGACTGCGACAAGGGAGAAAGACTTGTTATGTTAGGAGCAATACAAGGCCAGCAAGAGACAGTGGATATAATTGGAATTTTAGAGTTAGATAATGGCTCGAACGGAATAGCTTAGGCAAGAAGCACTTGCCATTCAGGGTTGTGTGAGAGAAGAGTCTCCAATTGGCCTTTAGTATACATAGTAGCAATAGCATCTGGAAGTGAAGCTAAACGTGAAAGAACTCTTTTAATTGCTATTTGTAGGAGGCGTCCTGCTGAAGAAGTGTAAGTTAATATCACTTTGTTAGGTTGAAATGGAGGGGACAAATTCTCAAATAGAATCATTTTGGTGGGTAGTGCAGTAGAATGTCGGGAGTGGGAAGGAGAGACAAAATAACTGAAAGGGCTGGATTAGAATGATGAGCCCTGAGTGGAGAGCGTTTAAAACTTGTTCCAAAGCAGCTTTAGCTGCTGGAATGAGAAAACGGAGAGAATTTAAAGCTGGGTCCCCCAGCAGCAAATCATATAAAGCCTTTAACTGAGCATTAGTTAATGGCAATCTCGGGCTTAACCACTGGATGTCGCCCAAGAGCTTTTGAAAGTCATTAAGAGCAGTCAATAGGTCTGTTCTTATTTGTACCTTCTGAGGTGAAATGAATTCAGGGAACACTTTGAAGCCTAGTTAACGGTAGTAGTTTTCTGTATTTTGTCAGGAGCAATATATAATTGTACCGCTTCTAAGGCTCCGATTGTGTGTTGTAGCATGTCCTCAGCAGCTGCGGATGTTGGAGCAGCTCCAAGGAAATCATCCATATAATGAATTATTATAGAACCTGGATATTTTTTCCTAATATCTGTTAACATTCTCCACTTTCCTGATTTCTTTTTTATCACAAATAGTGGAGAATCCCAGGGATTATTAGAGTACGCCCTTGCTTTAATTGAGTTTCTACTATTTCTCTCTAAGCCTGCAATATCTCTTTGGTGAGGGGCCACTGCTCTATCCATAATGGTTGATCTGTTTGGGACAAGAACAGGCTGTGCTGTGGCCCCTAGGAAAAAACCTCTGTGCTGAGGTGAATCCCTAGTTGGCTGAGTAAGTCCCTGCCCCATAAATTTACTGGCAGGTGGTCGATAATATAAGGTCTGATTTTCCCTTGATGTCCATTATATACCCAAGTTAAGGGTTGAGTAGTAACGCGAGGTGCTGTGGCAATGCTGATTCCCACCAGGCAGTATCAGCCATTTGCAATGGCCATTCCACCGGCCAGAATAAACATGACAACTCTGTTTTGTCTGCACCTGTGTCTATAAGACCCTCAAACATTGTTTCATGGATATTAGTTGTCAACATAGTATGAGAAGACTGAGATATTACTTTAGACCGAAACTTGAGAATGTGTTTCATCTAATCCTTCGGTATCAAATTTCTTGAAATTAAGAGGCTCTTTGATATGGAAAATAAGACCTTAAGCTAACACTTCCCTCATGAAAATACATTGCTCTGTCTGTAGGATTAATGATGTCCACTTTTTCATTATTTCTTTAGTGCCCCAGAGGATGGGGTGAATAATGTAGCCTTTAAATGCAGCATCCTCTCTGCCTACAGTAATGCCTAGAGTGGATGGAGGAAGAGCTGGATTTTCTACTATGCTAATCTGGAAATTAGAAAAGATTTGACATGGACAGAAGCAGGGGCAAAAGTGGAACTGATGCCACAGTGAACATAGCTTTATCTTGGGCATCTTTAAAAGTTAAGGCTTTTGTGTCTGCCCCTTCAGCCAGTGCTGAATTTACTGCTTACTGAGCAGCAGTGGCTGTGATAAAATCATTATCCCCAAATTCTGTTATTGGGACTGAGGGCAGGGTTCCCCTGCTGGTTTCCTGACCTGCATTCTGAAGACCAGTGAAATCCCTTTTCCAGTTGGGACAAGGTTTGGAAGGCCGGTTTTTTTCTGATCTTTGCCTTTACTTAGCGGACAAGCAAAACGAAAGTGTCCTGGCTTGCCACATTTAAAACAACTGCCTCTAGGATTGGGCATAGCTTCCATGTCTTCTGACAATAAGTCAACATAGAATGTTTAAGTTCCTACTGACCAGCAGCTTTCAATCATTCCCCCACGAAGGCTTTTTTGCAGTCATTATTGCAGTTCTCTCTAGCCAATTGTTTAACAATAATAATAGCTGATTTTCCTTCTCCAATTATTCTATGCAACAATTCTGTTCTGAGTCTAGCAAGAAAATCACTGAAAATCTCTGTAGGTCCTTGTTTTATCTGTATAAAAGACCCATTTCTATCTTTTGCAGATGGAATTTTTGCCAAGCACTTAAAGTACAAATAGCAATTTGTTGCATGTTATAATACAATTGTCTTCCTAACCAACCATATAGACTTGTCCCTGCTAACTGTTCCTGGGTGACATTAATGTTGTTGATTTGATTATTTACTGCCTGAAGTCTGCATTGCTCACCAAATGCTGTGGACCAAGCTAGAAAGCCCCTTGGGTCCAGGCAGATTGGAGCCAGAGTTTGCCAATCATGTGGAAGGAAGACAGAATACTGAACCGTAGAAGACTCCTTACATAAGTAGATGTGGGCCCATAATCTTTGGAAGCAGCCTTTAACTCTTTAAGAATATTCATGGGCAAAGGAACATAATCCCATCCAGGCTGTCCTGTATTGTTAGGATTTTGAGTTTCAATGACAGGGAAATTCTCAAAAAGAGAAACCACTGGAAGTGAGCCTCCCCCTGTGTGGGTCTGTAAAAGTTTTTGTGAAGGAGCGATGGGCTACTGTTTTGACAGCAGCTGCTGCTTTTGCCCTGAGGCAGAAGCAGAAGCCTGGCTGTTCTGTCGGGAGACAGTCTGGAGGCTTTTCTTTAATGTGTAGGACTATGATCCATCAAAATCTGTTTCAGTTGTAACTGTCTCAGCTAAGGGAGGTACTTTATCAAAATCTGTCTGAATTTCAGCGGAGAGGTGCTCAACTTCTCTGAAGCAAGTGGCATCAGCCACGCACAAGTTTAAAATATTATACAGCTGAAAACCGTGAATGGGAAACTTACCTGACCCTACGTTTTGGTAGTGTTCTGTTAATTGCTCCCCACAACTTTCCATTGTGACTTTAGCTGGGAACGAAGGAGAAACCTGCTGAACTAGGTCCAAAAATTCTGTGATTCGTTTTGAAGTGATGATGAGGCCCTTCTCCCTTACAAGGGCTTTTAAAACCTTTTCATAAGTATCTCAGCAAGACGGCTTAACTACTGCTTGCCCCATTGTGTTGACTAATGAGTGAAAATTAATGAAAGTAAAAGAAAATATAGATTATATTTACCCCTCACCCCCTGCTTGTGATGCTCCTTAGTTGGAATGTCTTCCAGGGCTGACCTCTGTGGAACTGGTGTGTGTGTCCTGGGCCCTGGAAATGCCTCAATTATCCCTTGATTATGCTTAATTGTGCCTTAATGCAACCCCGAAGTGGGCTCCAGTCTGTGGAATGTACAACCTATGAAAATCATGACCAGCTATGAAATCAGACCAGCTGTTCTGTATCTTACAGAGACCATGAAAAGCCAGAGAAAGAAAGACAGACAACGGTGTTCTTCCAAAGTGAAGTAATAACAAGAACAAAGTAGAGAGCTTTTATTATCATTAATTGTACCCTTAAATGCTTTCTAACCACAATGTTGCTAAGGAAACACAAATGAAAACAAAAAGTACATAAATCAGTCAGTGTATGAAAAGACTGTGAAAGTTGGGTTCAAGGAGAAACTTTAGCATTCTCAGACAAGTAAAGAAAATTTCCCCAAAGTCATTTTTATACAAAAATAGAATTTTGATATATACATAGGGGAAAACAAAAGAGAGAGAGAGAGAGAGAGAGAGAGAGAGAGAGAGAGAGAGAGAAAATATTGTAAACCAATTACCTTCATTAATAGTAATGAAATATTTGCATTTGGATCATAGGAAGAGAGCAAACATTATGACAAG
Organism: Sarcophilus harrisii; assembly: GCF_902635505.1. NCBI lineage: Eukaryota > Metazoa > Chordata > Mammalia > Dasyuromorphia > Dasyuridae > Sarcophilus > Sarcophilus harrisii. The sequence goes on along the minus strand of NW_022290938.1, from coordinate 37,806 downwards.
TGGGATTTATACTAAGAAGGCAGAGCTGTTTCAATTTTAGGAAAACCACCAGCATAAATGACCAATAAAAATAATAAAACCAACAAAAATCATAAGATTTTTATCAACATATGCAGAACAAAAGTTTTGACAAAATACAACATCCATTTGTATTTGAAAACTAGAAAGCATAGGATCCAATAGAAACTTATGAAAAGGATAAGTAATATCTTTTAAAAATTAAGAGGAAGCATCCTTTGAACAGGAATAAACCTGAAGTCTTCTCAATGAGATCAGGAGTGAATCAAGGCTGTCTATTATCATTGCAATAATTCGGATTATACTAGAAACCCTAGAGGACAATAAAAGGAAATTGGAAGAATAAAAGTAGGCAATGAGGAGACAAAACTATCCCTCCTTCTTAGATGATATTATTGTTTACTTAGAGCACACTTGAGAATCAAAAAAACCCCAAAACTAGGAGAAACAATTAACAACTTTAGTAGAGTTGCATGTTACAAAATAAACCCAGGTAAATCATCAGAATTTCTCTATACTACCAACAAGACCTAAGGTGAAGACATAGAAAAAGAAGTTCTATTTTAAAAACTGCAAAGAATAGAAAATAATGGGAGGTTCCCTGTCATGAGGAACCCACTGACTACATGAAAACAATGAAAAAACATCTTTATCCAAATAAAGAAAGGATATTTGTCACAGGACAAATGTGAATTATTCATCTGTAGCTTGAGCCAAGAAAAAAGACATTTTTAGCTACCTTAATTTACTTATTCAAGACCACAATAATCAAACTACCAAAGATTTATTTCATAGAATTAGAAAAAAAAATAATAAAGTCAAATTCTTCTGGGAAAACATGAAGTAAAAAAAATCTGAAGGAAATAATCACTGAGGGGAAATGGGGAGGAATGTGGCAAAGTACTACAAGATTTTAAAGTGTACTCCAAAGCAGTGATCATGAAAATAATCTGGTACTGGCTAGGATATAGAGGGTTGATCACTGGACTAGATTAGGTACACCATACAAGTAAGAAATGACCCCAATTGAGCAGTGTTTGAAAAGTGAAGGAGCCAAGCTTTGGCAGGATGAATTCATCTTGTGACAACGTTGTACTTTCTGGCCATACTAGAAAGTGATTAAGGAGAACTAAATATAGATTAACGTGTCACATTTTATATCAAGATAATGTTACAATGGGGACATTAATTTGAAATAAATAGTGGTTTTGATGTGGGTGATATAGAAATCAGATAATGGTAGGCACCAAAAGTTGGGGTTCCGTCTTGTGAAGAATTCACACTGGCCATTCTCTTTGGCAAAAGTAGATTTATTTAGGGAATAGGTTACAGACAAAATGAAGGGATACAATATACACCAGGAATGATAGATATGAAATAGAGGGAAAGATTCTGAAAGACAAGCTCCTCAGTGAAACTCCCAATTACCCAGTGGAAAGGGAGCACCTCATGGAAAGGGATTTAGCACCCTAAAAGTGTTAGGTGTAAGGAGATGTGACGTTGAGAAGCATAGCAGAGTTGGAAATGCCACTTGACAAGGAGAAACTCCACAAGGCAAAGTGTAGTGGGGAGTTGACCAAAAGGAGGGCAGCAGCCATAGGATGACCTGTAACTAGATTTTAGAGAGACATAACTGGAATTTCTGACATGGCATGACAAGGTGAGACTGCTCTAGAATAGAGCAGAGGGTGAATTTCAGGGGTCTTACATAATGGGGATTTCTGACTGTCAGAACTACCCAGAGCATTGAGACCATGGAGTTAAACTGAACTGTATCAATGCCTTCTCCTTCTCTGCCTCAGGGATTAATTTTATCAAGTCCTCTGTTAACTACACCTTACATTGATGACCTCATCAATATCATTATACATCAGGTGAACAAGGAAAATGTACCTAGCAGATCTATGGATAAGGAAGACATGGAAGGCTTACTAACACTGATGCAAAGTGAAATGAGCAGACCTAGGGGAACACTATACAGAGTAGTAACAGTATTGTGTGATGATGTAACATGAATAATTTAGCTATTCTCAGTAATGCGATGCTCCATTATCATTTTGCAGGAGTTATGAAAGATGATGCCATCCCCAGAGAAAGTACTGTTACAGCCAAAAGTCTTTCTTTACTTTCTTTTTTTTCTTGTTTTTTTGTAAATGTTTTCTTTTCCATAATGACTGCCATGAAAATGTGTTTTGCATGACCACTCATATAGAACTCATCTTAAATTACTAGCCTTCTCTATTGAGAGAGTGTAGGGAGGTAGGGAGAAAGAGAATTTATTTTTATTTATTTTTGAGAGGGGGGTTTGATAAAAAAAATATAGGGGTGAGGAAAGAATGTTTAATTATTTTGCAATTTTTTTCTGCAAATTGAGAGATAGATCAATGGAAACTATTAGGTATGTAAAATATGAACACAAACAAAATAAAATAATGTTTATACATCCAGGAGTTGGCTAAAGATTGGTGAGGGAGGGGGATAGGAAAGGACCCAGTGTGTGATTTAAAAAAAAAGTGATGGGATAAGGGAAAAGCAGTTTGCCAGAAAAAGGACATGAATACCACAGGGAGCCCATAAAATTGAAATACAAAAAAGATACATGAATTAGATGTAAAATGGCAGGCAATAGTAAATTAGAGGAGTAAGAATGAAATTGATTTTTCACTTCTATGGATAGGGATGTGGATTGTAATAGGATATGATAGAAGAAGGGATAAACATGATTACAGTAAATAAGGTGGATAATTCATCTATAAAACTGAAATGTGTTTCCATAAACAGATTCAATGCAGGTCAAATGAGAAGATTAACAGTTAAGTGAGGTAAAACAATTTTGCAGTAGAGTTTTCTAAGGGTTGTTGCATATGCAAGATCTAGAAGGAACTGATTCCAATTTCCATGATTGAGTTCTATTTTTCAATAAGTCAAGGAGCACAAAAAGGAATGAATCCATGCTATTGATTGCCTTATACAAAATGTTCCATATTCCTCCTAATAAGTCAACATGAACATGACTCTTTTCTATCAGTTTGTTCATGATTCAGGGACAGTCCCCTCTTTCTGTTCTAAAACAAAATACATGGAAACAGCCCTTTCACCATGTGCTAGTTGGAGCCACAACAAAAACCAACTATACTATTAAATTAAAGGAAATTGAACAAAACAATGGAGAAGGGGAGCAAAGAGTTACTAGTTATCCCATGTATGTATAGTAAATTAGAGGAGTAAGAATGAAATTGATTTTTCACTTCTATGGATAGGGATGTGGATTGTAATATGATATGATAGAAGAAAGGATAAACATGATTACAGTAAATAAGGTGGATAATTCTTCAGTTATAAAACTTTCACCCAATCCCAAGTCCAAGCTAAGGATGGGAAGAAGGGAGAAAGAAAATGGAAAAATATACTGAGGAAAGGAAGGAGGAAGTGTCCCCAAAGGTTTCTTTCTGTTGGCCTCCACCACACCCCAAGACTGCCCCATTGGAGAGAAAGATTTAGGCAGACTGGAAGTCCCAGGAAGGAGCAAGCACACACAGGTACACATCCTATACATATACCAGACACACATAATCCCACCTACAAAAGCAACAGAGGCATAAAAATACTACCTTGATCTCCCACCCAGGCCCACTCCCATTCCCCTGGGCATTAAGACGAGTCAATTTGTGTGGGGGAGGTTCAGGAAAATGTTGAAGAAAGTATAGAAAAGAATATAATGGAAGGATGCAGATTAGCAAGAGGGGCAGTGACAGGAATGGAAGAGTTACCTCCTGGTCTTTAGAAACAAAAGTTCAGGAATTTATGGGAATTTCCAACTCGGGTGGGGTGTGTGAGCAGGGGATGGAAGGGTAGGGGGTTGGGGGCAGACAGATGTCCAGTTGCACACAGCTCCCACCCCCTCTTCTTCCTCCTATCCCAATCCTCCTCCTCCTCCATTTCTGAAACATAAAGTGGGTAATTTGTTAACATTATAAGTTATGCTTTAAATTTTTGTCAAGCTCTTTGGAATATGCATATGAACTTTATGAAGTTATTTAGCTGTTCGTTATATTGTGAATCTTAACAGTTTTGAAGAAAAAAGGGAAAGGAGAAAAGAGGGGATTGATTTGCAGAAACAAATTATAGTTTGAATAAAATATCTGGTTAGAATATCACATGGAAAGTATGGATTTTGTTTAAATAATTTTTGTTGGTGTGTATGTTAAAATTTGAAATGACTGTAAATTACATGAGATTCCTATCCACTTTGTGACGGGTTATGTTATGTTTATTTGGTTATCATTTCTTGAAAATTGTGAAACTGATAATTAAGTAGGAATTACCATGATATTGTAACCTAAACATATTAAAAATTATTGATTTGATAAGTTGTTGGAGAGAGAGAGAGGAACAGACTAGTCAGGAAGAAAAAAGAGAGATGGAACTTGTTGGAAAGGGAGATAAAGAACGGTATTAAGAAGAAATTGAGAGGAGAGAAGGAAAAAACAAGTCACAAAAGGGAAGAGTTAAGTTGAAAGAAAGAGGCAAGTCTTTTAATGTGAGGAATTTGCCATGTGTTTGAAGAAAGAAAATATACTGGTTGGCTAAATCTTGAGAAGAATTTGATATCCTAAAAGTTAATTATAAAGAGAAGTAGAGTGGGGGAGGGAGAAACGGGAAAGGATCTTTTGGCTTCAAAGGTGAAAATTTAACTCACCTTGTGGCTGCTTCTTTAGAAATGGAGACAAACTCAACTGGCAATCTGCTGCAGAAAGCATTTTTACCATTTAAAGGAACAGCCTACCTTTACATGGTGTTAATTGACTGAAGGTTTGTTTATTTAGGTGCATAATGGTCTCCTTTTTTAAAGAATATGATAACAAATGTGATCTATAATTTGATAAGCTTATTTCCAAAAGTTCAATTAATATATTTTTTACGAATGAAGAAATTATTAGTCTTAATCCTGAAAGGTTCTTTTATGTAGAATTAGGATATTCTGTATGAGTTTTAACTGATTGTATTGAGTCATCTTAAAGTCATTATTTAAAGGGACTCTATGAATAATATTTTTTGCCTTTGACCTTTTGAACTTGTTTCTGTTATGGAGAACATGCAATTTAGAATTTTTCTATGTATTGGGAATTTTAAAAGCAATATGATTTGTATAATGTTCACCTTATAAACCATCTACTTAGGTAGGAAAAATAAGCTGGGAACTTTCTGGGACAAAACTCTTACTGTTATCAATATAAGGTCATGGTAAATACCTATAGAGGATTCATCTAAAGCTTTGGTTAATGAGATTTGTTATTGGAGGTAAAAATTTTTGGGCCTGTTGCTAATATTATTTGGGAATTGTAAAGCTCCACCTTCTGAAAGTTACTGGGACGATTATCTGAGGTACGATTGTGTTAAGTCTATTTTATTCTGTGCCATGTTTGTGCTGAAGAATCAGTTTTCACTGATTATATTATGTTATAGTCATGTCCCTGCTTTTTCCTCCTGTGACAGATTTCTATCATCAGAGCAAATAGTCAGTAGAAACCATTAATACAATTCAAATTATGTCATACCTTGCTTTTTCCAATCTGTTTATACATAATCATTACCAGTCTTTCTATCTCAAATTATTCTAACCTTTACTTGTTAGATTTTTTTTTTTTTGTTCTAGATTTTAGTGATGTTATAGTTGTATTGACTGATTCTGGGACCTAGATCAGCCTATTGGGTGCTTTCAGCATAACACATCACACCCTCCTTGGAATAGGATTCAACTCTGTGCCCATTCTCAGCAGGAAGCAGCTTTAGAAGATGAGACCCTCACCATAATGGACCATAATGGACTTTGAGTCTCATTGATTTTGGGGAATGAAAGTGGCTGATGAATGTAAAGTCCTGACTGGATCCCCTATTACAATGTATTTAGGATTTAGGGTGGAAAATGTTGGGTTAAAATTTTGGGTAACTGTTGCTAAAAAAAATGGTGCTTATAATTTGTATCTGCATTATCTAATTGATCACGATGTTCCCTTCAGAACATGTAATTATTTGAGGGATCTTTAGATAAGTTCCAAGGTAGAAAACCCCTACTGTACTAGTCTGTTATGTATGGGAACTTTAATTCACTTTCAGGATTTGCATGTGAGGTGGCTACTTGACAATTAGAGCCCTATTTACTTCTCCTCAAATGATTTCTTAAATAAAACAAAAGGAGAGTGTTGGAATCCTAGTGTTAACTCAACTTGAAACAAGGTACTAAGTGGAACTGAGAAACAATGCTTGTGTTCACACCTGTACTCACTGGAGTTCACCAGTTTGGGAGATTTCAGGGTTTAATATGAGATATCCAAATTCCACCTCCCTTGAAGCTCTCAGGGCCAGAGAGCACTCTGGGAGAAACCCATAATCCCTCTCTCTCAGAAGACATCCTATATAAGAAACAGACAGAGGCTCTCTTGGGGGTTGAGTTGAAAACACTGAGAGAAGAGTTCAGCTGAATTAGATTGGAGAAGGGAGCGTCAGTTCAGTTGAGGAGAAGCCCTCTCTAGGAGGCACGACCAGATTCAGCACTCTGGGAGATTGAGAGCCAGAAGCCTTCTCTCGGAGGCAGAGAGATTCATTCTATCTGGAGGCTGAAGAAAGCAGAGGCAAAGGACAAAGCTGCAAGAGCTCTTGGAACCAAGCAGAGAGAGGCCTCTGATCTAACCGGGCCCAAGGAAGGAGACAAGACTTGGAAAGAGAAAATAAATGTTTGCATTTTATCAGCTGGCTGCATTTTGGGTGATTATTTACTTGTAACTGAAACTAAGGCTGCCTCCAGAAAACATCCCCAAGAAACCTTCCCCCAGAGAGAACCATCATATTATATTATATTTTACAGAAAAAGAATACCATAGGAGAGGATAAGAGATAAGGGACTTGGAAGCTGGTGGATTTTCCCAAAAGCACTGGAAAGGATGGGAAAGACACTTTCCTTAGCCAACTCACCTAGGAATTAGATTGAAGGAACAGCAGCTGGGGGGGAGAGGTGGGAAGCAGATTTGACAAGTTAAACTTCAGGCAGCGGTTACAGGTATCTCTCTGGTCACCATAGCAATCCTACCCACAACCTCAGTCTTGCCTAACCCGGTTCAGCCCATCCCACCCCCTAGTGCCACTAGTTCCTGTTCATTTTGCCCCAGGCACTTCTGCCCCACCCCATCCAAACCCATAAGTGATTGCTGGTTCTGCTTTAACTGTGAACACTCTTATTCTGTTGAAATTGCCCTGACAGACAGTTTCTGGGTCTATTCTCTAATAACCTGTTCTTGGGAACAATCAGAAATCACCCTTAAAAATCTCCAAGGTACAGGCACCTGTCTTGTGCCTGACAGTCTCTCTGATACACTCCTCCAGTCCTGTAAACCCAGTTCTTAATTAGTATTTCAGCCTTTTTGAAGGACGTTGCAGTTTGGTACGGCCCTTTAAGCTTTATTGTTTGCCTGCGGTGATGGTCTGACTAGGTGTGCACACTCCCACACAGCCTGCTCAGTAATCTGGATCCTTTCTGTGTCCTAGTAGCAGTGTTCCCTCACCTGCCTGTTCTTCTGGGCAGGGACAAGTGGAGCCATTTCAGGTCTCACCTTTCTCAGTTGGAGTCTCCCTTGACAGTCGTGCAGTGCTCCTCTTAGAAGGGCTAGCACAACAGCCTTGAGCACTGCTGCTCCCTCTGCAAGCAGAGGCTGCGTTAAGTGCACAAATGATTGCAGACCTAACTCACATTGAATAGTCCATCCCAAACTGGGTTTCCTGGCTGAGAAGGGGCTCCAGTACTGTAGGCATCCTAACATGCTATTGTTGCAACAGGGAGGCCTCTGTGCCGCCCTAAACAAGGGATGCTGTTAACAGCCCTGGAATTATCAGGGAGAGTCTTGCCCTTGCCATAGGTCCTTGTACCTTTTCTAATCTTATTTTGACTTATCTACTCCTAGGTAGGGTCAATCAAAATCATGGTGCTGAGACCCTCCAAGATAATTCAGTGATCTGAATACCCACTAGAGAGAGTATGGAATGTAATGCCTCAGTTTCCCTGAATTGTAATGCCTCAGTTTCTCTGAATAGTTCTGCCTCAGTTTCCCTGGTGGCAACCTCTCCCCCCCACTTCTTGGCCATTAGGACTGAGATAATTAGGGCTGCGGAGCTCTGGCCACTCTGGCATTCCAAAGAGTCATAAAACTCCAGATGGTTTATTCAAACACCTAGATGGCACCCTCTACCTTTTCTGACCCAGACTTCCAGACTCCAGTTGGATCATGTTCTTATCAGACTTTATGATCCTCCAATCTTCATCCCCAAACTGTCAGAATTAAAAAGTTATGGTCCTTTCTGAAATTTCCACTCACCCAAGGCTATGTCCCTCCCCTTGCCTTTATTTCTCTGATCTCTGGAGCCCTATAAACATCTCTGGAATTACTTGCTCATGGCTGGATGCTTTGAGACAAGAGTTTTGCTCAGCCAAATGGCTATGGCTTCCAACTTCTCCACTGTTAAAATATTAAAAAACTTCTAATATCTGTCTTGCCTCAGTTTCTCTGGCATTACACCTCCACCAGCATAGTCTGAGGCAAAGTACAGACAACAGAGTAGGTTGTTTTTGTTTGTTTGTTTGTTTTTGTTTTTGTTTATATATATATATATATATATATATATATATATATATATATATATATATTTATACACTGAATTTGGGCCCCAGATGTCATTGAATTAGTATCAAGGCTCACAATCTGTCACTACAATCTACTCCATCCTCGGGATACAAGAACAGAGAACCACAGATTACAAAGCAATTTGTGCCAGATTCAGCAACGGTACAAGTGAGGGCGGGGAGGTTTCTTGGAACTGTAACCCTAAACTATGGCACAGGTCAGTTTTCTGAAAAAGTCTCCTTGCATCCCACTTAGGTTCCTGAGGACCACCTCACCATGCTCACTTCTCTGTAAGCTTAGCTGGATCTTGATCCAGGGAGGGCCTGGTAATCACCAATGTCCCACTGGGCTCTGTCCTGGGCTAGCTTCCCTTCTACTACAATGGCCCTATTCCCAATGGCTCTGTTCTCCTCAAATTTTATCACCTCTTCCTATTATTCCTTTCTTTTTAGTGTTTTGCTTCTCAGTCCTTTTTGCTTCCTTCTTTTTCAAGTTATCTGCTTCTTCCCCTTTTGCCCCTCTCAATTACTCCAGTAGTTTCCTCCTTCCACTACCAAAACAAGTCCTCCTTCATTCTCTTTTTAAATCTTTTCCTCTTTCCCCTCTTCACCCATCCCCCTGAAAACTCTTCACTTCCTGAGATTACAAGGTTTAATGTACTTTTTGTTAATCCTCAATTTGACCCCAAGCATCTTATAACTCTGCATTTTACCATCCCATTTGTACTTCCACCAATATCACTGATTGGCTGGGTATGATAGGCACCATCTGTCCATTGCTTCATGTGATCTTTATTCTCAGACTGATATAGGGCAGAACAGATCAGATCTTAAACCTAAATGTCAGGAAGTCACGTGATCCCTATTGTCAGAGGGCTGTAGGGCAGAAAAGGTCAGACCCTAGGCCTAAGTTTCAGGAGATCATATGACTTCTATTTCAGAGGGATGTAGGGTAGAAAAGTCAGACCTTAGGCCTAAGCTTCAGTAATTTCCACAGGAAGTAGAGAGCATTGCTGACCACTGGTCAATGGTTACTTTCTTTTCAGTCTATCCAATGAACCTGAGTCTTTTCTAAAAATTGATTTCCTATTCCTGGCCTGGGGCTATACACCAAGCTGAGCTGCTCAGCTGGAGCATGAACCTCTTCTTTTTTTTTTCACATCTTATTCCTTTTATTTTATTTATTTTTTATTTAATAGCCTTTTATTTACAGGTTATATGTATGGGTAACTTTACAGCATTAACAATTGCCAAACCTCTTGTTCCACTTTTTCACCTCTTACCCCCATCCCTCCCAGATGGCAGGATGACCAGTAGATGTTAAATATATTAAAATATAAATTAGATACACAATAATTACACATGACCAAACCGTTATTTTGCTGTACAAAAGAATCAGACTCTGAAATATTGTACAATTACTTGTGAAGGAAATCAAAAATGCAGGTGGGCATAAATATAGGGATTAGAATTCAATGTAATGGTTTTAGTCATCTCCCAGTGTTCTTTCTCTGGGCGTAGCTGGTTCAGTTCATTACTGCTCCATTGGAAATGATTTGGTTGATCTCCTTGCTGAGGATGTCCTGGTCCATCAGAACTGGTCATCATATAGTATTATTGTAGAGTATAATGATCTCCTGGTCCTGCTCATTTCACTCAGCATCAGTTCGTGTAAGTCTCTCCAGGCCTTTCTGAAATTATCCTGTTGGTCATTTCTTACAGAACAATAATATTCCATAATATTCATATACCACAATTTATTCAGCCATTCTCCACTGATGGGCATCCATTCAGTTTCCAGTTTTAGCCACTACAAGAGGGCTGCCACAAACATTCGTGCACATACAGGACCCTTTCCCTTCTTTATGATCTCTTTGGGATATAAGCCCAGTAGTAAAACTGCTGGATCAAAGGATATGCAGTTTGATAACTTTTTGAGCATAGTTCCAAACTACTCTCCAGAATGATTGGATTAGTTCACAACTCCACCAACAATGCATCAATGTCCCAATTTTCCCACATCCCCTCAACAATCATCATTATTTTTCCTGTCATCTTAGCCAATCTGACAGGTGTGTAGTGGTATCTTAGAGTTGTCTTAATTTGCATTTCTCTGATTAATAATGACTTGGAGCATCTTTTCATATGGCTAGAAATAGTTTCAATTTCTTCATCTGAGAATTGTCTGTTCATATCCTTTGACCATTTCTCAATTGGAGAATGGCTTGATTTTTATAAATTAGAGTTAATTCTCTATATATTTTGGAAATGAGGCCTTTATCAGAACCTTTGACTGTAAAAATATTTTCCCAGTTTATTGCTTCCCTTCTAATCTTGTCTGCATTAGTTTTGTTTGTACAAAAACTTTTCAGTTTGGTATAGTTGAAATTTTCTATTTTGTGATCAGTAATGATCTCTAGTTATTCTTTGGTCATAAATTCCTTCCCTTCCACAGGTCTGAGAGGTAAACTATCCTGTGTTCCTCTAATTTATTAATAATTTCATTCTTTATGCCTAGGTCATGAACCCATTTTGACCTTATCTTGGTGTACAGTGTTAAGTGTGGATCAATACCTAGTTTCTTCCATATTGGTTTCCAATTTTCCCAACAATTTTTATCAAACAGTAAGTTCTTATCCCAAAAGCTCAGGTCTTTGGGTTTGTCAAAGACTAGGTTGCTATAATTGTTGACTGTTTTATCCTTGAACCTAACCTATTCCACTGATCAACTAATCTATTCCTTAGCCAATACCAAATGGTTTTGGTAACTGCTGCTCTATAATATAATTTTAGTTCTGGTACAGCTAAGCCACCTTCATTTGTTTGTTTGTTTTTCATTAATTCCTTGAAATTCTTGACCTTTTGTTTTCCATATGAATTTTGTTGTTATTTTTTCTAGGTCATTAAAATAGTTTTTGGGAGTCTGATTGGTATAGCACTAAATAAATAGATTAGTTTAGGTAATATTCCATCTTTATTATATTTGCTCGCCCTATCCAAGAGCATTCAGTATTTTCAATTGGTTAGATCAGACTTAATTTGTGTGAAAAGTGGTCTGTAATTTTGTTCATAAAGTTTCTGATTTTCCCTTGGCAGATATATTCCTAAATATTTTATACTATCAGTAGTTACTTTAAATGGAATTTCTCTTTGTAACTCTGTTGGATTTTTTAGTGATATATAAGAATGCTGATGACTTATGTGAGTTTATTTTGTAACCAGCAACTTTGCTAAAGTTGTGGATTATTTCTAATAACTTTCTCGTAGAATCTCTGGGTTGAACCTCTTCTTTTAAGACCAAACAAATGCTTTCTGTATATAGTGAAGATACCTCTGACTGGTCAGTTTGGGTAAGGGGATTTAGTACCTCCATCCACACTTTGACATTTAGGTTTTGATTGATAATATTAGGGATTTTAAAATGGTTTTCCTTTTGTTGGCTATTAACTCAGTACTATGTTCCCTCAAGTATTTTGGTATGTTAATTTTACATGGCTCTATTGCCAGTAGCTCTTTTGTTGCCACACCTGATCACCTCCTCTTGTTACACCTTTTCTTTGAAATTTTCTTGTTAATTTCTCTTTTTGGCTTCCTTTTTCTGTTATTTACTTCTCTCATTTCTCCCTGAATAGGACTGATTGGATGAAGTATTTCTCAGTATTGTTACATGATCCCTGTTTCCAGAGTGAGACCTTGGGAGGTCATTTGATCTCTGGAGGAATGAACTGTGAACCTGGAGATATAGGAAGTTGCAGGAAGTGACATGACACATGTGGGAGGCAGCCAGCATTGGTGACCGTTGGTCAAGGATGGTTATGTCCTTTTAGTCTATCCAATAAGAAGGCTTTTGCTTTTAAACCCTGGACAAGTCAGAAGCTGGCCAGGTTCCGGGAGACACATGGCAGCGTTTGGATGGCTCCAAGGGTGTCTGGGCCTCTCCTTGCAGGGCTTAAATAAATGCTTTCTCTTTTACCTGATGATGTCTCAGATTAGTTAATTGGGAAGGGGTCTTGCACCCACCTGTCCCATAGAGTTTATAGGGACTCGTCAGGATCTGGCTTCTCAGAGAGGTGGCTGGTGGGCCCCTGATTCAAGGTAGGCGCCAGGTTGGGTTCTCAACCGACCTTGAGATCAGACTCTCTGTCTCCCTTTCTGTGAAGAATGGGCCTAGGAGACTCAGATCCAAAGAGAGGCACACAAGTCTTCAAAGATGAAGAAGAAGAGAGCCAGGTAACTTATGCATGCGTGATCCTAGAGACACTGTCTGTTAATGTGCCCTTGAACTATCCTTGTGGTCCCTGGGATCATCAAGTCTTGGGTGATCAGATTAAGAGGGTGAGGGCCAGATTAAGGGGTTCTGTTAACGGTACAGGATAGGGGTCTTCTATGGTTGGCTATAAAGATAGGCAACTCCTTCTGACCCTGGTCTGCCAAGCCACCCTGGGGTGTCAGCTGTGCATTTGCTGGAGACCAGGGGTGAGATTGGATGCTCTGAGAAGGGGCAGTCCAATCAGATCTTCCGAGCAAAAGGGAAAAAAGTGCACTTGGGTATTTCTGTTGTATGTGGCAAAGTGGGGAAGGGATAGTCTTTTCAATGTGATTTGTGTCTGTGTGTCTTTGTGCAGAATGTCTTTGTTGTGTTTGTTCCGTGAGGTAGAATTTATTAGGAAAAAAAAAAAGAGAGAGAGAGAGACTTTCCTGTAGGCTCTAACTCTGGCCAAAGTTGGAGCTTTAGGAAAGTCCATGGGGAATAATGGTTAGGGAATTGGCAATTGGTCATTTCAAAATTCCAAAGCAATTCAGTTAAACTGGAAAGTCATGCAGAGAGTGAAGATGGTAGTTTCTTTCCTTTTCTTCCCTCATTTCCTGACTGAAGGAGGGCCACGTGGGCCAGAGAGAAAGAAACTAGGCTGTTTAGTGAAATTCGTTATTTGAAATATGATAGCAAAAGCAATTTTATATTATTGGGAATTTAAAACTGTATTTAATTTGATTTTAAGTTAAAATATAAGTTATTAAAACAAAATGCCAGTAGCTTACCTTAGGGGAGGTCATGTTTGTATTTCCCTACTTAGATGGTATGTTGCTTTCTAGAAGTATTGGGTAATTTGTAACTATGGGTTATGCCTTAAAATTTTGTCAGCTCTGTTGGGTATATGTATAAGTTTTATGAAATTTGGTTCAAAGTTATTTGTGAATCTTGAAGTTTAAAGTTGAAAAAAGTGATTTAAAGACAAGGGACAAGAAAGATTGATTTGCAAAAGCAAAAATGGAACATCTAGTTAGGAGGTGAGGATTATTGGTTTGGGAGTGTTTAAATTATGTTGGAAAAGGTTTGAGCAAGTAGGCATTGAGAGGAGAGAGACAGATGGGACAGGAAGAAATGGTGTGAGAGAAGGAGGAAGAGAGGGAAATGGCTTTCCAGAAATAGGGGATAAAAAGGCACAAACCCCTAATGAATTTGCCATTTGACATAGGAAAGGAGATATCCATAAGATTGGGACCTGTCTTTAGCTGCCAGATTGGATCCTGGGGGAATTGGCACCTTAAAAGGTTAGCCGTGAGATGTTGGGGTGGGAAGCATGGTGGAATAGGGAAAGGGCAGTGGAAAGGGGCCTTGTCAGGTGACAAGGTAATCTCCCTCCCCATTGAGTAAGGTGACTTTTTTTTTTTTTTTTAACAAACTGCAGCTCCTTGCTGTTTCAAACATTAATTGCTTCTATTGTTTAAAGAAACAGCCTACATGGTGTTAATAACTGGATGTTTTATTTTTATTTTTCAAGTCTATAGCTCCTCTAAGAAGTTTGTTGGAACTGTAAGTTTTCTGAACGCAATGTATTTCTACTAAGATCCCATCTCTCTTCAGCAAATTATTTAATGTTTATTTAAGTGCACAATAGTCTCCTTGTTTAAGGAATATGATGAAAAAAAAAAACTAGAGCAGAATTTAAATCTGAAGTTTAATTTTTTTTAGAATGAAGAGAGTATTAATGCTAAATCTGAAAGTTTCTTTTTGTGGAAACAGGATGGACAATATGCAATTTAGAATTTTTCTCTGTATTGGGTATTTTAAAAGCAAAATGATCTGTGTAATGTTGAACTTAGAACCATCTATTTAGATATGAAGCACAAGCTGTATAAGCTGTGAACTTTCTAGGATGAATCTCTTACTGTGATCCTTGAGAGCTAGATTCATCTGAAGCTTTGATTAATGATAATTGCTGTAGGAGATAAAATCTTTTGGAATTGCAGCTGATATTTATTTGGAGATTCAAATTCAGGTATGATTGTCTGGATAGATCATCAAACCAGTGCTCCACCATGTGAAAGGAATATGCCACAGGATACTCAGAAAAAGCCGTTACAGGTGGAAGGTAGCATTTGGGAATGAATTAGAAGGATGATCTTGGTCTCTGCTGAAGGTAGGATTCTTCAGACTCAATTTTCCAGTGGTCTTCTTTTTAATGAGAACCCACCTGATTATTCCTGAGTCTGGTTTAAGATGGAATGGTTAAAAAAAATAGGACAGTTATATGAAGTACAACTGCTTTAAATAAATCATGTCCCTGATTTTTCCTCTTATAGCAAATGTCTGTAATCAGAGCAAGTGGTCAGTGGAAGATATAAAACACAACAGAAGCATATAGATATTTTAATTTGCAGCCCATCCCTGTAGGACTTTCTGGTTGCTGTTATTATATAGTTTAACTCTTTTACTTTTGGGGCTAGAGTTTCTTTATCTAAAGGCTTACTTTGCCCAAGTACTTGGGGCCACTCCTACTTAGCCTGCTTTTTCTCAAAGAACAAAAGGCAATCTCATCGTTCCCTGATGAGGCTAAGGTTTTTTAGAACCCTAAAAGTTAAACTAACATGCCTAGAGTCTTTTACACTCTATGTTGATGGAAGGCTGAGCTAGCTGAGCTAGGTCCTTGGGGTCTTTGGAATCCCAATCTTAGACCCTTGACTTATTTATCAAAGATCTATACTGTCTTCAAATGTGTTTTTCATGTTTTGCATGATCGTGGGGGACTATATGGAAAGAGAATTTTTGACACCCAAACAATTGCCCATTAAGTAGGCAGAGAAAATGATTAGTGCCAGCTATCCATGGACCTAGAGAGGTTTCTTTTGTTTCTTAAATGAAGGGGAATTCACGCCAGGGGAAGGGAAGCAGGCTTACGTATTAGCTGCCCATGCTGCTGATTGTTTGCCCCTGATCATGGCAACTTTAATTCCCTGACTCCTGCTTTCCCTCATATAGCTCCCAGGCGAGTAAATTCTAAAAAGGGCCTGCACATGTGCCCCTTGCAGGGATTTCACACTGCTCTGTTTTGTTAATACCTGTAAAAAACCTTGCGTTAAAAACCTTCCCTTGTAAGGCTCTAGGGTATTTTGCTAGGAGAGATCACATCACTGAAGGACAAATGTTCTACCCATTGCGATGAGGTCTAGATTTGGGGTACCTAAATGAAATTGGGATTTAATTGACGTCTAGTGGCAGGTTTGGGATACAAGGAGTCAAATAGAGTTCCCCTGCAACCCCTTTGGATTCAGGTGCAAGGATATGGAGTTAAATGAAGTCTAGTGGCGGCACAAGGGTTCCCAATAAAGGAATTTATTGGTCCGAAAAGCTAGATTGATAAAAGAGGTTTATTATGGGGTTTGGAAGTAAGGTTAAAGTATAGTTCAGGACATAGGTAAAGCTAGAGAAAAGAAGGGCACCAGACACAGGGTTCCAGCGGATAGAGATCCCTGGCTTGCCAGGAGTAAGGCTGGCATGTTTGGGACCTCTGCAAAGAGGGGACCAGCTTGACCCCTTTGTAATGGGAGATTTAGCTAGAGGGGCATGTGGGTGTAGCCCCAAGTTGGCTCAGATCCGGTGGGGCTGGGACAGATCCAGATCTTTTATTGGAATTCAAAGGGACCAGGATTTGTGAATCAAAAGGTCCTTGATTGATAATTACATTAACTAGGAGGGGTTGGGAATCAGAAAGAAAGGAATCTTAAAGGGACCACACCTCATCAATGACACCTACTCCTTTGAGGAAATAAAAGCAAGAATTTGGGAAAAACATTTCTTGGTATCTATCCTAGGAAAGCTGTTTGGATGAGAGGCATTTTTGATAGCCTCATTCTCCCCCCAGTATTCTTCTGGGTGGGGTTACTGAGTTACTGTCCCTAGCAACCTCTTTGTTAACTCTACTTTTGTTTATTCTTTCTCTTTTACTCATATTTAGTCCTTGCATTTTAATATACTTGTGAGAGTTGCTTCTTCCAGACTCTGAGCCATGAAATTCCAACCACTTGGGCAACCTGAAATCACTGAGACCTGATTCTGACATTCAGCACCGTACACTGCTGTTGCCATCTACACATCTCCCTTTTCAGTCTGGACCCCACCGGTAGGACCAGCTCCATGCCCTTTGTCAGCCTGAAGCAGCTCCAGAAGATTAAACCTTTGTCCCTTTGTCCCAAACGAGTCTAGGTCTGGACTGGTTGAGGTGAGATGTATATATATTGGGGTGAGAAATCTTGAAACTGATGAAAAGAGGGGTGACTGAATGGGACTGATTGAAATATTTCTCAGTATTGAGTCACATGATCCCTGTTTCTAGAACTGGGACTTTGGGAGGTTATTTGATCTCTTGAGGAATGAACTTTGAACCTGGAGATACAGGAAGTTGCAGGAAATGACATGACCTGTGGGAGGCAGCCAGCATTGGTGACCATCGGTCAAGGATGGTGTTCTGTGATTTTAGGAAAAGTTCGGATCCGCTCCTATAAATGACGCTCTCGGACTCAATCAAAGTGAAAGTAAAATTTAATTATACAATACACTGAATAGAATGCTTACAATAACAACGAATACAACAAATAATACATAAAAGACAAAGAATAATGAGGATTATGATTAGGATAGAGGAAAGAGAGTACATCACCGATTCGAGGGAGCACCAGAGTGGCTGGGGACCCCATTCTGGAGCCTTCAAAATCGATTGTGAAAAGTGGGTCCCAGGCAGCTCATCATCTCTGTGGGCGAGGTTTCAGATAGAGAATGTTTTACCTGCCTTTTATAGGAGTCAGGACAAAGGAGGCTTTGAGCCAAATAAAACATCATATAAGACAGGAAGTACCAACAAGGGCTCCAGATGGTTGTAGTCAAGTGTTGTATCGACAAGGGGGTCAGTCCTTATTGACAGCAACAGTTCCAAGGAGTGGCGAGTTCCTGGAATCATGTAGTTGGAGCTAAAACACATGTGGTACGTTCCCAGCTTATAGGTTAAAAAATGGTCAGGTTCTCATGGGAGAAAGAGCTAAAACATATGCTCTTATGGGTTAGGGAACGGTCAAGTTCTCACAGGAGAAGGAGCTAAAACATATGCTCTTATGGATTAGGGAATGGTCAAGTTCTCACAGGGGAAGTCACATTTTACCTTGATTAGGTTCACATGGTTCACATGGAGAAAGTCATTCATATGGAGATTGGGTTCACATGGTTCATATGGAGATTAGGTTCACATGGGGAAAGTCATGTTCTTACAATGATTTGAAATGAACTTACTAATAATATGGAGATTTCTTATTCAGATGGTTATGTCCTTTTAGTCTATCCAGTGAGAAGGCTTTTGCTTTTAAGTCCTGGATAAGCTGGAAGGTGGCCAGGTTCCAGGTGTGCATGGCAAGGGTTGGGATGGCTCCCAGGTGTGTCTGGGCCTCTGCAGGGATTAAATAAATGTTTTCTCTTTGTACCTGAAGATGTCTCTGATTAGTTAATTGGGAAGGGGGTCTTGCACCCTACACATCCCTCTCAGTCCAGTACTTTTCCCTTCCAAGGAACAAAACAAAGCTTTCCTCCTCCTTTCTTTCCTTTTTAAATCCTTCACTCTTCCCCCTCACACATTTCCCTGAAGGCTCTTCACTTCCTCAGACCACAAGGATTAACTTTCTCTCTTTGCTAAATCTCAATTTGACCCTCACACATCACTCCTTTTAATTCTCTTTCCATTCCCCATCCCATTTGTAGCCCCACCAACATCATTGATTCACTGATGGGCAGGGAGGATATGATCAGACTCTGTCCATTACTTGTGGAACTTGGTGTTTTTCAATTCCATTTGTATGTCTTGAAAATTGAACATTGATACTATTTCTTTTCTAGAGGTGATCTATGTATTTTTTCAATTGGTATTTCATTTCTCTCTTTGAAAAGTTTTGGCAGTCTGCCTCTATAAATTCCTACATTAGGATGTAAAGGTTTTTGGTACTATTCTGTTCCTTTGAAAGACCTTTCATCCTAATGTTCTATGAATCCTGTCTTCAAGATGTGTTTCTTAGATAGTGAGGAATATTTATTGGGTTTCGCTTCCCTTCTTCTAGATTGTCTTTCACTTCTGTGCAGATTTTGTTGTGCCACAGTTCCCTTTTATTGTCCTGATTCAGTTTCCCTAATTTTCCTGACCCAGTTTTCCTAAATTGTTTTGCCTCAGTTCCTAATGCTCACCACCCTTCCCTCTTAATCATTAGAATGTTCGATTCGATAAAGATCTTATATCTTAGACATCATTAGAATATCAGGTGGCTCTCCCCATCCCAATTAATTCAAATATCAGGTGCCTTCCTCCATTATGTCATCCTCATCCCAGGTGCCTGTCCCAATTAGGTCATCATTCTTGTTACCCTATAAAAGAATCTTTGTATCTGACATTCATGGCTGGATTCTTGGAGACAATAGTATCCTTCAGCCCTGGGACCAAACCATGGATCCATTTGGTCCCAGTAAATCTCTCCCTTTCAAATAAAACATTAAAAACTCTCTAATCCCTATCTTGCCTCAGTTTTTCCAGCATTACAATTTCAATTAATTACTTCTGCTGATTAGTTCAACTATGGAGGCCATACATTCTCCTCTCATAGGACTCCTCCTTTGAAAATCAAGGCAACAATGAGTTTTCACCCTACATGTTCAAATTTGGGAAAAATGGCAACATTTGATGCAGGAGGGCTATGAAATGGTAGGTACATGAATACATTATGAGTGGAGGAGTGAAATGTTCCAATCAGTTCATAAAGCATTTTGGAATTGTGCAAATAAAGAGATTAAATGTCCATACTCTTTGTATCAGAGACTCCATTATTGATGTTATACCCCATGGAAACCATGATAAGGAGGAGGACCCTATATTCTCCAATATATATATATATATATATATATATATATATATATATATATATAGCATGGAGTTTTGGTGACAGCTAACAAATGGAAACAAGTAGACAGCTATGGCTAATATAAAATGGCTAAACAAATTGTGGTACCTAAATGTAATAGAACATTAGTATGCTGAAAGAAGTGATGAGCAAAGTGAATAAAAGCAGCATGAAAACATCTGTATGAACTGATGAGGCAGAATGATGTAAAGGCAAAACCAAGGGAACAGTGTACATAACAACCAGAACATTCAAAATGGCAACACACCATCAATATTCAAAAGTAAATTTCACAAAATCTTGAGCTTGAATCACATGATGAGCTAGAAGAACACAGCACCAACATACCCCTTTTTAGAAATAAGAAGTCTACAAGTGTTATGGATTACACATATTTTCAGAATTTTTCAATGTATCTGTCAATTCTAATGAATTATTTTTCTCCTTAAAAATACTACAGGGCATGTATTGCCTCAATCACTGCAAATTCTTGGTGAGGCAAATCATTTAATTAAAATAAACAGTGAAAAGGCAAAGCAGCATTGTGCATTGTGTCAAAAAGCCAAATCACTAGTTCCAATCTCTAGCTGTCATGGTGACTGGTCATTGCCAAGGATACCCAGAATCCTGAATTTCTAGCACCAAGCTACTTGTTTATCAGGCCTCCATTACAATCCCTGGAGGCGAGAGAGGAAGGCTTCTTTCCTGCTTTGTTTTGGACTACCAGTAGATCTGAATGACCAGGAGCTATATGATATCCGGAAATACTGACATATGTACTGAGAGGCACCGTGTATATTGAATATGCTGAGAGATGGAGAACAAACCACAGACAAAGAGGTGCAGAGCCAGAGACAGAGCCAGAGCATGTTAAATAGAGATGCCGACTGCCAAAGAGTATGTACGAAAAAAAAATGAAACCTTGCTATGAGACATACATCAGAAAGGGACAATCATCATCCCAGGTTCTTTGCTGACCTCTTTGGTCTGCTCCTTGTCAGAGAGAAGAAACTGAGGCCAAACAAGGTTACATGCTTACCCAGGGTAACACCAGCACTAAAGCATCTGAAGCAGCATTTGAACCCAGGAACTGTGTCTCCATAGCAAAGTTTTTTTCTGATTTATTTATTTTCAATTTTCCCTGCTTAATATTATTTCTGACCTGCCAAATTACATGTAAAGACAATGTTGTTTGTTTGTTTTTGCTTAAGCAATTGAAGTGAGTTGCCAGAATCACACAGATAGTAAATGTTAAGCGTCTGAGACTGGATTTGAATCCAGGTTCTCTTCATTCAAGGCCAGTACTCTATCCACTGAGCCATCTAGCTGCCCCAAAGATAGTTTTCAACATTCTTTTTTTTAAATTGAGTTATAAAATTTTCTACTTCCTCCACTTCTTCCCCTTCCCCAAAACAGCAAGCAATCTCATATGGGCTACAGAGGTACATTATGTTAAAGGTATTTCCATATTAGTTATATTGTGAAAGAAGAATCAGAACAAAGGGAAAAAATCACAGGACAGAAAAAAACATTTTTGAAAAGTGTAGAGGGATGAAACTATTGAGTCAATGCATTGAGGTCAGGACAGCTGAGCACTTGAGGCTAACTACCGATTGGCCAATACTCTATGGGCATATGCTTGGGAATGGCCCTTCCCACTATCCTGTGCTGGCTCAATGATTGGTGTATACAGAGAATTGTAGGAGGGAGTAGGCCCAGGGGTGGAGTAAGACTAGCCAGGGTCACTCTTGGCGGTAGATGAGGGAGAAGGCAGTCATGGAGATTCTGCTTCCATCCTGTTCAATCCTGCGTCTAAAGACCAAGAATAAAGACTAGGGACTTTTGCTTATCCTGACTCTGGCTGATTCTGGGGTGTTCTGGTGCTAGTGCAGTTGTCACAGAAAAGTGAAAATAGTACATTCAGTCTCCATACTTCTTCCTCTGAAGATGGATACTATTTTCTATCACAGATCTTTTGAATTTTCTTGGATCAGTATATTGCTGAGAAGAGCCAAGTCCATCACAGTTGATCATCACACAATCTTGCTGTTACTGTGTACAATGTTCACCTGGTTCTGTTCACTTCCCTCAGCATCAGTTCATGCACACCTTTCCAGGTTTTTCCAAAATCTGCCTGCTCATCGTTTCTTATATACTTACAGGATTCCATTACATTCACATACCACAACATATTCAGTCATTCTTCAATTGATAGCCACCCCTCAATTTCCAATGCTTTGCCATCACAATAGGAGCTGCTACAAGTATTCTTTGTACTTGTAGGTCCTTTTGTCTTTTATATGATCCCTTTGATAGTGGTGGTATTGATGGATCAAAGGGTATGCCCAGTTTTATAGCTCTTTGAGCCAAGTATCAAATTGCTCTCCAGAAAGGTTGGATCCATTCACAAATCCACTGTTATGATTCTTACAAGGTACTAAGACAGTGGAATTGATAGAGACAACAATTATCATATTTAGTATGGTTCAATATGATTGATCTGATCCCACAAGGAGATCTTATGGGCCAGAATTTGAAACAAGGCACTAAGTGGAATTGAGGAGACAATGGTTAAATCTAATTTAGCATTGATTTAATCCTACAACAAATAATGGTTTCCTAGTGATGTAATGACTGGAGTATACTCAATGTGCAACAGATAAGCAAGAAGCTGTCAGGTCCAGACACAGAAGCCCACAAGCCCACTCTGGGAGGCGGAGTCAGATTCATTCCATCTTCCACCTTTGTGCTTCCTTGAGGCTGAAGCTGGAAGAGACAAAGGACTAACAACAAGAGCTCTTGGAACCAAGAAGAGAGATAGGCCTCTAAGAAAGCTAAGAGGGCTATTTTGAAGGAGACAATAAAGGATTTGGACTTTAACAGCTGGCTGCATTTGAGGTGATTATATATTGCTTTGAACTGAAATGAAGGCTGCCTCCAGAAGTCCCCAAGAAATCTACTCCCAGAGAATGTTACATTTTAGAGAAGAGAATATTACATTTTGGTGCCTGAATGTGGACAGACAGATTCTGATTTCAGTGGAAAAGCCTCTGATCATCATTTCAGTGGAAATGTCTCTTCGACACAGAAATTAGGGGAGTACAACAAGGAAACTTTGTTAAAGGGCTAAAGTAGAATTTCAGCTAAAATGGGACAGACGTTTAGAAAACAGCCTTCTGTTCCTCTTCAAGGAAAATGTGTAGAGAGAATTGTCAGACTTATGAAAACCAAAGTTTGATTATAATTTGGGAGCAGATCACTGAACTTTTAGAAACTGTACAGTACACATCTCCTTGGTTCTCCATGGAAAATGAATTGATCCAGATGAGTGGAAATTAGTAGGAGAGCAGCTAGGTGAATACTATAATCCAATGCAAACTCAATTTCCAAAAATACACTTAATACATATAATTTAATACAACTGGCTTTAAGAAATTATATAAGTGTTAGAATAAGAAAAAGGTGAAAGAGCAGGAGGGGAGGTGCCAACTAAACTAG
The DNA here is from genome assembly GCF_902635505.1 of Sarcophilus harrisii. Lineage (NCBI taxonomy): Eukaryota > Metazoa > Chordata > Mammalia > Dasyuromorphia > Dasyuridae > Sarcophilus > Sarcophilus harrisii. Next base: position 14,411 of record NW_022290938.1, on the reverse strand, counting down.
GTGAAAAGGATGAAGAATCAGATAAGAATGGAGTTAAGACAATTCTGAGTGTGGCACTTCACAATAGGAGCATTTCCAGCTCCTGACCTCCCTCCCTCAATTAACCCTTCATGGGTGGAGGGAGAAGGAGGAGAGGGAGAGGCAGTGACACATTCAGGACCTCCTATGAAGTAGCCTATGACAAGATTATAAAAGGCATTGGTTAAGGCTAAGGAGAAGGACAGGATATATTTTCATTTAAAATTAAATGCATACCCTGTGATTGAAGAGCTTGACTCTTCAGGTCAACAAAGGAGAAGATACATCCCTTTGATTTGGAAAAATTAAGGATTTGAAAAATAGGTTGCATTCTTTATGGGGCTACATCATCTTATGTTAAGATGTTACTAGATAATTTGTTTTATGAAATCCTAACCCCCAGTGATTGGCAATCCATAGCAAGGACATGTTTAGAACCTGGACAAAACTTGTTGTGGCTTTTGGAGTATCATGAATCATGTAGATTCAAGCCAGATGCAATAGGCAAACAGGAGTTAATGTACAAATCACCTTTGAGCAACTAGCAGTTGAAGGTCAGTATGGAGAGAATTCAAAACAGATTAATTACCCCACAACAGCTTATGAACAGATCACCATTGCTGCAACAAAAGCTTGGGGTTCCCACTCTGGACAAAAAGATCGAAGGGAAGCCTTCACAAAAATAGAGCAAGGTCCCAATGAACTCTTGGCAGATTTTGTGGGACGTTTGCAAACAGCTGTTACAAGAACCATTGGAGAAAATAGAGCTACAGAAATAATGACCAGACATCTGGCTAAGGAAAATGTCAATGAGGTTTGCAAAAGAATTATATGGGGATTACACAAAGATTCTCCTTTAGAGGAGATCATAAGACACTGTGCCACATTGGGCACAAATGCTTATATACCCAAACTATGATGAACATGGGAAGATAGGGTTCCTCTTGGCAAGGGACTTCTAGAGAAACTCATAAATGCTTTCAATGTGGAAAAGTTGGACATCTAAGAGCTCAGTGTAGATATGGAGATAGAATGAGAAGACAGGGTGAGAGAAAACCCCAAACCCCATATTCAAAATGCAACCGAGGCTTTCACTGGGCCTCTGAATGTAGATTGACACAGGGAAATGAGAGGCAGAGCCCAGTTCCAAGATATCATACAAAAGACAGGTGGGGCATGATAGCAGCTGAGTTTACACCCAGAGAGTCTTTAGAAGGTCAGGGCTCTGATATGATCAATCAGCCAAAAACAATCATATGACAGAAAGGGATTATAATTGGGGAAATCCAGGCTTTTAAACCAACAGAGCAGTGTCCAGTGCAAACAATTTCAACATAATTGCCAGGTAATGAGGAGAAATCCCAAAAGTGGTAAAGGGACTAGATAGGTTAACTACTTGGGAGAAAGGTTTTGTTTGTATCTCTACAGATGAAGAAGGAAACAGAGGGGTGGCAATGAGCACCTGGAGAGAGACGGAAAAGAGAAAAATTTCAAAGCAAAGGAGAAGACCTAAGAAACATCTGACACTGAAAGAGCATGGCTGATAATGAGACTGTTGCAGGACTTGAAAATCATCAGGAGTCATTGGATTCCCTAACACCAGAAGAGACTATTGCAGGATATCAAAACTTGCAGGAATTATTGGATTCCTGGCACATGAACTAATGGACAATAGATTCCTTTTGTACTATTTCCAGGACTTATGGACATATATACTTCCTCATGTTGAGTCATGTTATTTGTTACATCACTACTAGCCTGTGTTATGTTACTATGTGCTTATGTAATTTATGTAATTATGTGTAATACCTCCCATATTGATGGATTTATGTTATACCTGTTTTGAGAGTGAGCCCTTCAGAAACCCACTAATCTGATTTGATTTCCCATTTCCTTTGGTGTTTTCATCTCCCTTCCTGAGATGTCAGGAGGGCATGATCACCTATGTTTATGGTGTTTTCACTTCTTTTGGGCAGTCAGGGAAGGCATGATCACTTTTTTGGGGGAATTCTCACCTCCTTGAGAAGTCAGGGAGGTCATGACCACCTATGTTCTAAATCAAAAGAAAGTGGGAGATGTTAAGATTCTTACAAGTTATTAAGAAAGTGAAATTGATAGAGACAACAATGATCATATTTAGCATGGTTCAGTATGATTGATCTGATCCTACAAGGAGATGTTATGGGCCAGAACCTAAAACAAGGTACTAAGTGGAATTGAGGAGACAATGGTTCAATCTAGTTTAGCCCTGATATAATCCTACAACAAATAATGGTTTCCTAGTGATGTAATGATTGGACTATACTCAGTGCACAGCATATAAGCAAGAAGCTCTCAGGGCCAGACACACAAGCCCACAAACCCACTGTGGGAGGCAGAGTCAGATTCATTCCATCTTCCACCTTTGTGCTGGCTGGAGGCTCGGAGGGAGCGAGGGGCTGAAGCTGGCAGAGGCAAAGGACTAGCCACAGGAACCAAGGAGACAGATAGGCCTCTAAGAAAGCTAACCGGGCCCAAGGAAGGAGACAATACTTGAAAAAGAAAATAAAGGATTTGGACTTTTAACTCCTGGCTGAATTTGAGGTGATTCTTACTCTGAACTGAAACTAAGGCTGCTTCCAGAAGCCCCACAAGAAACCTGCTCCCAGAGAACATTACAATTTAGAGAAGAACATTACACTCCACCAATGGTGCATTAGTATTCTAGTTCTCCCACATTCTCTCCAACATTTATCATTTTCCTTTTCTGTCAGCTTAGACAATCTGATGGGTGTGAGGTGGTACCTCAGAGTTCTTTTAATATGAATATCTCTAATCAATAGTAATTTAGAACATTTCACATATGACTATAAATGGATTTAATTTCTTCATCTGAAAGCTGCTTATTCATATCTTTTGATCATTTATTCACTGGGGAAGAAATTGTCTTCTTATAAATTTGATTCAGCTCTCTATGTATTTTAGAAATGAGGAAACACTGGCTTTATCAGAAACACTGGTTGTAAAAATTATTTCCAGTCTTTCTACTTCCCTTTTAATCTGGATTGCACAAAACTTTTTTAATGTAATCAAAATGATCATTTGCATTTCACAATGTTTTCTATTACCTCTTTGAACATAAACTCCTTCCTTCTCCAAGGATTTGACAGGTACCCTATTCCTTGCTGTTTGATCTTCTTATGGCACCACCCCTTATGTCCAAATCATGAAAACATTTAGTATGATGTTTGAGATGGTCAATGCCTGGTTTCAACCATACTATTGTCCAATTTTCCCAGAAGTGTTTGTCACAGTTCTTATCCCAGAAGATGGAGTTTTGAGGTTTATCATACAGTAGATTATTATAGGCAGTGAATATTTGATCTTGTTTATCTAAACTGCTCCACTGATCCACCAACTTTCTTAGACAGCTGCAGATGAGAATGCCTTCATTTAGATATTTTTCATTAACTCCCTTGGCATTCTTGACCTTTTCTTCTTCCAGATGAATTGTGTTATTTTTTTGTAGCTCAATAATTTTTTGGCAGTTTGATAGCTATGGCACTGAATGAGTAGATTGATATAGGTAAGATCAGCTTACCCATAAGCAAATCATATTTTTCCAGTTGTCTAGATCTGACTTTATTTGTGTGAAAAATGGTTTGTAATTGTGTTCATTGAGTGACTGGGTTTGACTTTTCAGGTCAGTTCCCCAAATTTTATATTGTCATTTTTTTTTTCCTTATTGAAAAATTAAATTTTTAAATAAATATTGACTCATAGACTATAAAGGAATCTTATTTCAATTCTCTTTTTGGGAATTTCCTCTTTTATTCCTTCATTGTGTTTAAAATGAGAAAACTGCTTATCAAAGGAAAATTTTAAATATTCTTATGTCCCATTTTTTTAAAAAATGGAATTGTTTTTTTTCAAAACTCTTTAAAACTTCTGTTGAATAATTCTATTTGCTGGTTTTTTTCCTATAAAATTTGAAATTTTTATTTTGGGAAAGAGTTACAATTTGGTTAAATTTTCCCTTGGTCAAAGTTTTATCCGGTGATTTGATGTAATTTTGGGGAAATATTTTTTTAAATCAATTCACAATTTCTTAGTGAATGGTCTATAATTTTCTTTTCTCTGTTTTGGCCTTTTCTTTTAGGATTGATATTTTTGTGTCATAAAAGGAATTTGTTTTGGGGGATTTTTTTTTTCTTTTTCCAAAATTGACTTTTGGTGTTTTTTTGGTTCATTGTACTTGTTAATTTTTTTCCAAAATTGTTAAGTTTTTATTTCTTCTTCTTTTCTGAAAATTTTTAAAATTTTAGAAATTTTGAAATTTATTAATTTAGGGTTTATTCTGGTTGGCAAAATGTTCCTAATTATTTTTAGTTTCCTCTTATTGTGTGGAATTCTTTTATTTTTTTTTAATTTATTTTTCTTCTTTTTTTTCAAACCAAATTAACTTTAAATTTTACTATTTTTATTGTTTTTCCCATTCAAGTCTTGTTTTTTTTTCTTTTATTAGGGTCAATACTTTTCTTATTTAAAATTTTTAATTTTAAATTTTTTTTTGGTTTTAATTGAGATTTTAATTTGTTTCTTTTCTGCTTTAAAAAAAAAATTTAACCAAATTACAAAATCTTTCTTTATTCCTTTGGGATTTAGAAATTAAATTTTTTAAAACTCTTTTTTAATGCCATAATTTCTTTTGTTGCTCTTTTGTTATTCTCTTGGTTAAAAAATTGTTTCCTTTTTTTTTCTTTAGTCCTTTCTCTAAATTAGAATATTTGTTTCCATTTATTTTTCCCTTTTTAAAGGTTATTCTTTTTTATTATCTGACTAAATGGATTATTTGTTTTTTCCCCTTTAATGGGTTTGATGGTTTTGCAAATTTCCCAATTTTTAAATTTTTAAGGTTATAATTCCTTTTCTTTAAAAATGATTTTTTTCAAAATTCCTTTTTTCCATTAAATTTTCTAAAATTTTATTCTTTCCCTTAACTTCTTTTTGTTTTTTATGTTAATTTTCATTTAAAAATTGTAATTTTCCAAATTTTCTTTTGGGTTTTATTTTTGCATTTAAATTTGTTTTCCTCTAGCTTTTTAAAAAAAACTAAAATGCCCTTATTCCTGATTTGGATTTTTTGATCCCCTTTCTATAGGTGCTTTATAAAATTTCTTTGGTTAAATAGTTTTGATTTTATTTCGGAGTTTTATTTGCTTAAAGTTTTTATTTAAAATTTTCCATTTCCCTTTGCTTATTATTCTAAAAGTCAAAATTTTTTTGTTTCTTTAAATTTTTAGGTTTTTCTATGAAGGTTTTCATTTTATCCAATAATTTCAACTTTCCATTTCAAATTTTCCATATACCATTTTGTTTTCTATTTTATCTATTTTTAAAAGGAAAGAAATACAAAATTATTCTGTTTTTGATTTTATTTTCATTATAAAATTGGGAAAATTTCCAATCCCACTGGAGGTTGGAACTGTATTCCCATTTTTTTTTGGGGTGTGATCTTTGCTTATATTTTGTTACATTTAATTTTTAAATTTGGCATTTTTTTTCCTTTTATTTTTGTTTTTTAAATTTATTTTTTTTCTTGGCTCTTTTTCCTCTATCCATCAAATTCATATAAATTTTCATTCTTTTGTTTCAAAACATCACTTTTAAAAAGATTATTCAGAATTCAGTAAATTTTTTGATTCCTTTTTTACATCATAAATTTAATTTTCTATCACAAAATCCATGGTTAATATTTTAGAGGGTATCTTTTTTATTTTATTGATTAGCTTGGGAAAAAGGTTGTTCATTTATTAATGGTATAAATAATTTTTTGCTACTTCCAAATTCATTATAAACAGTTTGAATTTCAACTCCAACAATGATTACCTTGGATCTGATTTCGGGGATTTTTATACCTTAAGGTCCTAGTTCACTGGGCTATTTTTCCCGTTTTTTTTTTTGGGGAGGGTAAATCAAGGTTTTTTTTGCCATAAAATTGGAAAAAAATTTGTAAAAAAAATAATGAGCAAAATTGTGAATTAAATTGCAAAGAAACAATTGAAATCAAAACCCAGAATTTAAAGTACTCAGGATCAAAATTATTTGAAAGAATGGATAAAGTTTAAGGATAAAAGGTCTCCGGTCCCAGGTTTGGGGTAAGTGGTAAGTTTTAACAAAGAAGTTTTAGACACTTTTTAAAATTAAAAATAAATACAAAATAAAATGATAAATCCAACTAGAAAGAAACAACAAGGATAAACCAAACCATTTAATTTTTAAAAAAAATTCTCAAGCCAAAAGATCTTTTAAACCTGATGTAAATGTTGGATAGGAGGTTGGGGAAAAGGAAAATGGGAAGGGTGATGTTTGGGGGTCAAATTGAAAGTAAAAAAAGCTAATTTTTGGCAGGAAAAAGAGTTTAGGGAATTGATAAGATGGAAACATTAAAGGGAAAGGAAAGGATACCCTTCCATTGCACAAATGAAAACGAAAAATTACAGAAAGAAATTAAGTAAAGGTTTCAAGTGGGAAGAAAAATTAATTCCCAAAATCCAAGTTAAGAAAGAACAGATTTGGAGTAAAGGGGGAAATCTACGGACTCACTGAGAAGGGAAAATGGGAGAAAAGTAAAGAAGCGAAAAAAGAAAGGAAAAAATAATAAAAAATCTTAAATGCCAAGAAATGGGGAAATAGGAAGAGATCGAGGTGAAAAAAAGAGCCACTGAGAATAGAGGCATGGGAAAATTTTATACTAAAGTAACTGGAGAAACAAAGTACTGAGTTTATAGCCAAATATGGAAATACTTTTAAAATCCTATTATTTCAATAAAACCCAAATATTTATTAACATCATATTGATGTGGGCACTATCTCATTGGGGAAAAGACAAAGACATCCTTTGCCTCAAGGGATTTCAATCTTGGGGATCTTAGATTGTACTGGGGTCTAAATTCAAGTGGAGGAGCTTACAGATAAATAGAGACAAATTGAGAAACATGGTAACAAATGGAAGGAAAGACAGGAGGAAAACAATTGCCTTATATAAACACATTTTAAATACAAAGGTGGACACTAAATAAAACTAAGGAGATGGAGAAAAAAAATCAATATACTATGGAAGAAGTGATTCCAAAGGTTGAAGTGTAGTTATAATATTTGACAAAGGAAAGTAGATGTTCAAAAAAAAAAATATAACTCATTAGGCTAAAAGGAAATAAAAGTAAAAGAATATTATAATCTTTACAATTAAAACCTAGCATCCCAATTCATAAAGGTAACAGAATTTATCTTAAAGACAAGTGACAGAGCATCACGGTCCCTTCAGTATTCCTCTGGAACACTGGGTTTTGAGTCAGGAAGTCCTGTGTTCAAATATAGTCTCGCTACTTAGTAGCTTGGGGATGATGAAAAGTACTTCCCTGTGTATCCTACTTGTGAACGGGGAGAAGAATATCTCCCCTCACAAAGTTGTTTGGAGGCTCAAGAAATATTGTTAAATGTCTGGCAAATTGGATTTCATAATGGTTGACTGTTAATGAATAAAGTTTTGAGTCGGACGATTACAATTTCTTTTTTGTAATAGTGCATCGTTTATTTCAACCAGTCTGCACAGAAAAGGGTTCAAAAAAACCCAAGAAATACCAAGAAAAGAAAAGTCCTTTCAGATTTGGAAAAAAAATTCCAATAGAAATGTTTTGAGCTTCAGGTCCTCAAGTCAAACCCATGTCTTTGGGGATAAAGCTTTGCCCTAGTCTTCTGACTGTGCCATTTTCCTTTTAGAAAGGAAGTCTACCGGCTGATTGTTAACCCAGAAACAGAAAGGAGGTTTCTTCAGTGGGTCCTCCCTAGGGGAATGACCACATTGATATTACCATTTGGGGGAATGAATAAAAAAACAGTGGTTATCAATAAGTGGTTTAGCTGTTTCTGGGGATGGACAAGAATATGAGGCTAAAATTCTGCCATTTGAAGGTGAAGTAAATTATGGTGTCCCTATTCCATCAATAAACATTTGTAAATCTTTAAGTGAAAGGCATTTAGGAAAACAAAAGGAAATCTCTTTTCTTAAGAACCAATTCTAATAGGGTGGCTGATCCTGGAGAATAATTACAAAAACCTGGAGAAAAATGTATCAAGAATGGATGAACAACATGGAAAAGTTGTAAAGTGATCCGGGGTGAAGGTTAAGAAAAGGACATTAGATTTGGATTTAAGATGTAGCAACATAGGGAGAGAAGTTTCAGGAATATAGGCAGAGAGACTGCAGAGAAGAGGAGAGGGAAACAACTAGGTGACTATTGTAAATGGCCCTAAACCGTTTAAACAAAGGGTAGATGTAGGGAGGATAATCAGAGGGGATGGATGCATCCGGCAGAGATGTTTTTTAAAATTTGGGAGACATGATATGTGTTATGCAGGGGAAGCAGCCGGATGCAGGAGTTATATAAAGATGAGGTTTGTTTAAAACCAAAAGAAATTAGGGTTTCCTGGTGGTCAGGGACTTAAATATGGTCTAGTGGAGGTTCAGGGTTCAGGGAACCAAATGGAGGTTTGGTCCCCTATAATTGGGTTGGCGGTAGGGAGTTTTGGGGACTTTTTTGGGCCAAGGTTCCTTAAAATTTAACCTGAAAACTTAGATGGATAAAAGGGTTTGGAATTCAAAAGGGATTTTAGTTTGGCTCTTTTATAAGGAGATTTACTAAAGGGTCCTGGGGTGGAGAATTGGTTCCTCCCTGGGTTTCCTCCTAAATTTGAATTAGTTTCAGAATTTCAATGAGTTTGGACTGACTGACCCAAGATAACAAAGATGAAACTGTTTGTCTTTAGGGCGGGGGTCCCCACGGGCAGGTTGAAGGAGATTTTCTTCTTTAAGGATTTTTGAGTTCTGGGGTCTCCTCCTTTTCCCCCTTGGATACCTAAATCATTTTGGGATAAAGGGTGAATCCTTCTTAACTGCTTAATTGGCAAGGTCATAGAGATTTTGGGAGTTCATGCCGGGAGGTGGGGTGTGAGATGTGGGGTCTGGGGATGGCAGCAGGACATTTAAGGGTGTTTGTCCCTAGTTCCCCACCAGTTTCCATTTTTCCGCTGAAGGGTTGAGAATCTGAATTTAGAAAAAACAATCTCAAATAATTAAAACTAGGGTGCCATCCGGGGGAGACAGGGAATGGGGACTTTATTTTTTTTTTTTTTTTAAAGCCTTTTATTTCGGTTATATGTATTAACTTTCGCATTAAAATTAAAACCTCTTGTTTTTTTATTCCCCCACCCTCCCCCAGATGGCAGGATGACCAGTAGATGTTAAATATATTAAAAATATAAATTAGATACACAAAAGTATACATGACCAAAAGTTATTTTCTGTACAAAAAAGAATCAGACTTAAATATTGTACAATTACTTGGAAGGAAATCAAAAATAGGTGGCATAAAATAGGGATTGAATTCAATGAAGGTTTATAGTTCTCCCAATTCTTTCTTGGCGGCTGTTCAGTTCATTACTTTCCATTGGGAAAGGATTTGGTTGATCTCCTTCTGAGGGATGGCCGGTCTATCAGAACTGGTCATCTTTGTATTGTTGAAGTTATAATGATCTCCTGGTCCTTTTCCTCAGCATCAGTTCTTGTAAGTCTTCAGGCCCTGGGAAATCATCCTGTTGGTCATTTCTTACAGAACAATAGGGAATGGGGATTTCGAAATCATCAGGTCCCCTGTGGGCTCCTTAAGAATGCTGATGGCCCATCCAACAATATCGAATGCCAAAAGAAAAAGTATGGAAAATGCTGGGTTTGTTTTTAATTTCCAGAAAGCTGGTTTCTCGAGTTTGGGTAGAGTGGGGATTGGGTGGACCGGGGTCAGAGTAGGGGAGGCCTTGATTCTAATAGTTTTAATAAGGGCTGATCTTTTTGGAGGCGGGTCTAGGGAAAGGGTGTCCCTGCATGTCAGGGCAAGATCAAGATAAATGCAGTTTAAGCTTTTAGAAATCTCTTAACTTCTGTGCTGCTTAAAAAAAAAAAAAAATAGAAGTTGGTTCTTGTCTCCCTTAAAATCACCAAGATGGTTAAGCAAAGATCCGGCCTTCCCCTATCCCCACTCTTTATGGGGGGGTGGGGGGGCCAGAAAAAGAGTCAAGTATCAGGATTACCCACACCGGTCTCCGTTGTTTGTCCTAAAATAAAAAGGGAAACAGGGCCAGACCACCTCCAGGGCGGATGCTGGTGGGGTTTAACCCCTTGGTTTCACTATTTGGTGGAAACGTTCCTCAGTTTCCTCCTGTAAACTCAGGACAAAGCTGGGGCCTCCTTGGAAATTCACATGGGTACCTACAGCACGAACTTTGGGGTTCCGGCCTAAGTTGGGAATTTAAAAGGCACCTCCATTCTGAGGTCTTCAGGAGACAAAGGCCCTGAGAAGAAAAGAGCTGGGTTCAGTTTTTTTTTTGTTTTGTTTTTTTTATTGATGAGAGGTTAAAAAAACCAAACTGTTAGACTAAGTGGGGAAACGAGGGCTCAGAAGGGCCTCTGTTTGACCTCAGTTGTTTTGGCCCCTGAAAAATTTGGGGGGTTCCCAAGTTCTCATTAGGCAGTTTTTTCGTTTTGAAAAGACAATTTGCTGGGCCTGTTGGAACCCTTTTTTGTCTGAGGCAAAGGTTTCCCAGGATTTGGAAAAAAAAAGCAAAATGGGAGGCTCCTTTCAAGGGCTCCAGAGGTTGGTGGGTGGAGGGAATTGGATCCCCGCAATCAAACAGTTTCAAATTTTAAGTTGAATTTTCCAACCAGTGTGTCTGTTAGAGACAGCCTAAAAATAGTCTTTAAATGGGGAACAGGTAAGCCCCCAGTTTATACTTTCGTCTTCTCTGGGCATCCCTAGAGAAATAGCAAAACAAGTAATTGGCATTTTGCATAACTTTCTTATGGGAAAGATTCTCTGGGCATTAGAAGCTCCAGATAGCCTACCCTTCCCAGGATATCGAGCTGTCCTACCTTGCTATAGAAAGGGGTGGGGAGGTGGCTTACTGAAAAAAAAAAAAAAAAAAACCCTTGGAACAGTCACCAAATGAAATCAGAAAGACTAAATCCCCTTGACTTCTAGGGAAAAAATTTAGTTTCTCTTTAATACTTCCCTGACTCTAACAGTATCCGGGTTCATAGCCCCTCATCCTTCTCTAGAAGGAAACGAAATTCCCGGCTGTAATGCCAAGAAACTGGTCAAGATAAATCAGTTTAGGGAAACTGAGGAAGATAGAGATCAGTTTGGGAAATGAGGCAGCAAAGAACTGTGGCACAACAGAGCAAGGGAAATTTTTCGGCAGCATAGAATGAAACAAGTCTAAGAAAGGAACACAAAGGAATCCCCCAAGGGTTTGCATCTAATAAAAAGGCAAAGGAAAAGGCCTCTTTCCTTAAAGGTTTCAAAATTGGGTATTAAGGAGTTTTCCAAATAGGTTATTCTCCCTCTAACTCCTCATTTTCTTCTGTAGTCAGGAATGGAAGAAAGAAAAAAAAGAAGCCATCTTCACTCTCTTAACAATTAATTAATTTGTTTTGGAATTTTATTCCCCAACCATCATTCAAAAATTCTTTTCTTGAATCCAACCTGGCCAGGGTTGGAGCTTAGAAAAAAAAAAAAAAAACTTTTTTTTGGGGCTAGAATGCCAATCCAGAAAAATAGAAAGAATGTGGTCCAAATTCCAGATTTCCTTACTATCTTAAAATTAAAAATTTAAAAAAGGCCTTTTGAAAAAATTTGAAAAAATCAAAAACCTCCCCCCTCCAGGAATAAAAACATCCCAGACCTGGTCCATGCCCCTCTTTAAAGATAGAGTGGGAAAAAAATTTGGTATTTTCCTGGAAAATCCCACTAACACTCAAAATCCAAAATTGGTTTTGAGGTCCAAATTTTAGGTTTCTTTTTGGGGTTAGTCAGGGAAGCAAATGATGGGTTTGATTTGGGATCTGCTGGATCATTTGTTAGGACACTTTTTTTGTGGTTTTATTCTGTTTTTTGATTTTTATGATGACAATCCTGCATTTATCTTGACAGAGGGACCATGTGGGTTGATGGGTCGACGTAATGGGTTTTTCAGTTCCAACTCCCAAATCCCTTTGGGCTTTTCTAAAAATACCTTTCTTTCCTTTCCTTCAACTAATTTTACTGCTGAAAAAAAAAGTATTAAGTATTCCCAGACAAACACTAAAAGCTCCCAAACCCAGTTCAACTCCTGAAATGGGCCCCTTGTCTCCAGGTCCATCCCTCCCACTGACCCCACACTCCTTTTTGCTCCATTCCCCAGGGTCCCTCTGATCCTGGGTAGGTACCAAGAGGTGTCTCACAAAAACCTCAACTTTCCAAATCTTTGGGGATAATGACCTTTTCTTCTGTTCTCATTAACCCTAACTGAAACTTTAAAACGGGTAAAACCTCACTTAAAAAAGGAAAGGGATGGGAAAAATTCACAAAACATTCCTCAAAAAAACAACCTTGAATTCCCAGAAAATTATAAAAATACTTTCTAAAAAAATTTTCCTCATTTTTCCTTAAAATAAACACAAGGGAAATAATCCCAAACTCAAAACTGCCCAAAATTCTAAAAACGAAAAATTTTTGGGTTCAATCTCCTTTCCAGGGCCTTGAAAAGTTCCCAAATCCCCCCCAGGGCTTCATTTTTCCCTCTTAAAAGGGAAAAGTTGATAATTTGTGAAAATTTTTTCCAAATTCACCAAAATAAAAAATTTTTCCCCAAACCAATTTTGAGCAAAAAGGATTGGAAAAGGGGACTGGGGGTTTTATTTAAAATTTACCTTAAAACCATTTTTTAACTGGTAAAAATTTAAAAACCTAAACCCAAAAGGTAAAAAAAATTTTTTACTTCCAATTTTTCAATAAACAAAACCTTACCCAAATCCTAATTTTTTTAATATTAATTCTCATTTTAAATCAAAATTTTTGTCTTTTTCCCTCATTTTGTTTCCCTTTCTTTAAAAACCTTTTAATAATTTTTTTTTTTAATATTTCCCCTTCTTAACCAAACCAATTTCTTGTCTTTTTCCCAAAATTTTCCCCGTCTTTTCTTTAACCCTACATCCCCTTTTTTTTAAACCTTTTCTTTTATTCACCCAGTAAACTTTTTTCCCTTCTCTTATCCAAACAGAAAGGTAATCTTTGTCTTCCCAAATTTTTGGAAAGGGCTAGGGAAGTTTTTTGGTTGTCCTTGTCTCCCTACCCCGATTTCTTGGAGCCTGGGGTCCTTAGGATTTCCCTTCAAACGTTTATGAAGGATAAGTTCAGGAAGTAAAAGGTTAATGGGCTTTTTCTTTTGGGAAATAATTAGCCCCGGGTTCCCGTCCCCATTCGTAAGTGTTGTCAAAAATTTTTTGTTAACCCGGGCGAGAGCTGGGTTTTGGTCCCCGGGTCCCTATTGCATCTCATGGTTGGGAAAAGCTCTTGGGCCTGGAAATCCCTGCGTTCTTACAAAGTCTTCATTGGGAATTGGGCACCCAAATTCCCGGTTAAAATTCCAAATATTTAAATGGGCTGAGGCTTGGTGAGAATTGGGGGTCCCAAAAACTAAAGTAATTTTTTTTACAATTGGTGAATGGTCCCCCCCCCTTCAAATCCGAGTGTTGTAAAGGAAAGCAATTTTGTGGTGGAGGCAAGGGGGAAAACTGGGGGAGAGATTGGGTGGGTTCATACCCCACTCTGGTTGTGGCGGGATCCAACTGCTTTTGACCAGCTCCCATTTATTGCCATTCTTTCCCCTCGACCTTTTATAAATAAAATGACGATTTTCCCTAAAGAAAGGACCCCTTTTAAAATATTTCTTCAATTTGCCCAAAAGGGGAACCAAAATAAGAAATCCGGGACCGGAACTTGGGTGAGATTGTTTTAAAACTAAACCAGAATTTTTTGGCAAAATGGACAAAGTGTGACTCTCCATCCCCCCCCAATTTTAAAAAGAGGGGCTAAGAAAGATGTTTAAAGTGATAGAAACAAGGCTTTATAAGGGAAAGGAGCTAACTTTGGGGTCCCCCATCTCCTTTTTGTAAGCCAGGGCAAAATTTCAGAATGGCCCTTTGGAAAGATCCTAACGAAAAGGTCCTCTTAATTTTATCAGCTTTTATTTATACAATATAATCAATTAGACTGAAACCTATCCCTAGAAGAAAAAAAATTTCTTGCTTTCTAATAGTGATTTAGGGGAAAGACAATAAAATTAATGACCTATCCCCAGGGCATGGAACTTGTTAAAGGGTTATTTCCATAGGAGGCAATTGCCAACCTCAAAAGTGATTGAATTCCTCCATAAATTACCTCAATAAAAAGGGCAGTGGGGGCGTGACAGAACCAGACCCCCCAGATATAAATTAGAGGTTTTAAAAGGGCAATGAAGGAAAAAGGGGTGCCCAAGGATCC
>NW_022290937.1:0-50025 GCF_902635505.1 Sarcophilus harrisii | reverse complement strand
CCAAAGGGCTATCAAACTGTGCATACCCTTTAATCCACTGTTTCTGTACTACTGGTCTGGTATCCTAAAGAGATTCTAAAGAAGGGAAATGGACCTACATGTGCAAAACTGTTTGTGGCATCCCTTTAGGTACTGACAATCAACTGGAAACAGAGTGGATTCCTATCAGATGGAGAATGCCTGAATAATTTATAATATAGAATGTTCGAATGTTAGCAATTTTAAGAAAAGAGCAAGCAGAATGATTTCAGATGGCTGGAGAGACTTACATGGAACTGATGCTGAGAGAAGAATAGAATCAGGAAAAACATTGTAACACAGCTGAAAAACAGCAACAGCAAAGTTTATATATGATGACAATTCTAATGGACGTGGCTCTTTTCAAGAATGAAGTGATTCAGGCCAGTTTCAAGGGTCTTGTAATGAAGAAAGCCATCTGCACACAGAGAGAAGACTGTAGGGACTTAGTGTGAATGACAAAAGCATTTTCACTTTTGTTGTTGTTTGAATTTTGTATTCTTTCTCATTTTTTTTTCCTTTTTGATCTGATTTTTCTTGTGCAACATGGTGATTGTGGAAATATATATAGAAGAATTGCAAATATTTGGCTACATATTGGAATTATCACAGCATCCAGAGAGTGTAAAGTATGGAGGAAAAAATATTAGAACACATTTGGCAAGAGTAAATGTTCAAAACTGTTTATGCATATGTCTTGAAAACACAAAGCTTTCAAAATAAAATATGATAATTAAAAAAAAAAACAATGAGGGCAGCAAGATCATCATCCTTGGAAAATATATTGAGTCTAATAGTTTAAGTTTTTCTCAGAAAGAGGTTTTGGTGCCACAACTTGAAGCAGAAAGGAGGAAGATACAGGTTGAAGAGCTCTGTTACTATTCTGTATTTGCAATAGTTGATAGCTCTGCCAGTCCATTTCCACCTTCTCTGTTCTATGGTTTCAGGGTTCTTGCTTTTCCCAGAAGGGGGATAATTGTCAGAGTTATACTTCATGCAGCAAACGTCTTCTGAGCTTGTAGGCTTTTGACATGACAGTACTTTGGAAAGCATTTTGTCTCTGTTATAGACCGCTTCACCAGATCTTCAGCTCAAAATTTGACCTCTAAAGCAATAGGTCCTTACCAGTTGCAACTATATCAAGGCTAACTCAGGTTCCAGGACTCAGGATCTACATCCAAAACCCTTTTTGTCCCATCTGAGATGTTAAGAAATTATCTATTTCTTACTTTCTGCCTCTTTCAATACCCATCTTTGCAGCAGACTTTTCAGCAATCTTTGGACAATACCACCCGCATTTGGAAGGTTTTTCCCCCTTCTTGCTCCTTTGAGATATGAAGAAATTGCCTCTAAATTGCTTCTGTTTTTTCAGAATAACCAAAATTCCTTTGCAAGAATTTCCATACCAGATGATTGTGATTTTAATGAAAGTGACTTTGAGATTTTCCACCAGCTTCTTTCACTTTTCAAGGTCACATCCCTATCACTGATGTGCTGCTATATAAAGACATCCCATCTAAAACTTGAATAATGTTTGAAGAGTCATGTGGGTCTTTCTTTGAGCAGCTCCTTCACTGAGTCAGTCAGTAGGTAAAGTCCATGTACTGGTTAGTACTTCTCAGCTTCTTGTTTCCAAAAAGGGCTCATCTGGCTAACTGCTCCCAAATATTCTCCTCTGAGCTCCGAAAGTTGGTTTCAACTTTTCAGGACTGATTCCTGCTCATCAAGAGAGGCTGCCCAGTCATTGTTTGGGGTGGGGGAAGGAGGAGCTTGAGGAAGGTTCTGGGAAGGGGAGGAGCAGCCAGTTTGCTGGTCTCGCATCTGGTTCGGCGCCATTTCTTGAGTCGGGGGCCACCGACATCTCAAGGAACTCCGACTCTCTGGGATTTCTCCCTCCAAGCTGGGGGACTCCGATGCTGAACTCAGAAGATCAGCCCGTGAAAAGGTCCATAATCAGACACTAAGGAGTGATCTGGCAGAACATGACACTTGCCTTACTGGACCTGGCAGCAGGGGAGAAGATATGGTGGAAATTGCACAGCAGCCTGAAAGGTAAATATAGAAGCTGGAGGTGGTCAGGAGAGAAATTAACATGCCAGTTTCTCAGCGTCTAGAAATGTTAGTAAGAAGCAACAACAGTAACTTAATAGGTAAAAGAATATGATCAGAATCCTTGTAATGAAGATTGCTCCCAAGAAAGGGAAGTATTCCGTCTTTCATCTGCAACCGTGGCAGACTGTCCAAAGTGGGGGAAGAATGGCCTTTCCCAAATAATCAAAATTGCACCCAGCTTAGTGGAGCTCCAATTTATTTTTTGAACCTAAACTAATCAATAGAACTACTGCCCGAGACAAATGCACTAAGCTCACTAAGTGTTGTGTCAACTCCAGCCACTCAGTTCCAGTTTCCTTCAGTCCTTCTGATAATGGCCTTTCAACTGAAAACCTTACTCAAGTCAAGTTGTGATGTGAGGTAATCAGATTGGTGATGTTTAAGTGTTTAGGGCTTCAGATATTTGAGAGGACTGAGCAGGGATCTGTTTTTAAACATGGTAGAGAATTTGTCTTTCATCTATATAGAACAGCTGACTGATTCTAGTGGGCAATATTTGATGTAAAATTTCACCATGTTTATGTTGTGTGTGTGTGTGTGTGTGTGTGCTTGTTCATTCATTGTCATCATGTGACTAAGGAGAGATGGCAGTATTAGATGGCAGTTTGAAATCAGTTACTGGAATGTTTGGGCTTGATGTCAACTGTTCTTAATTGAATGGCTGCTCTTCAATTTTGAACTTGAAATCATGGTTTGGATTGGAAAGGAGGATTTATGGTACAGACATATATATATGTAGGCTATTTTTAGAGAAATAAATTTAAGTATTATTTGTTTATAGGCAAAACAGTAGTGCAGTGAACATTTAATGTGAGGTAACAGCAGACTTATTATTTTTGGAAAAACAAGCTGAAATCATTTAGCTTTCACTGTGGCTATGGTAAAGGACTGGGCCGGAATATCCGCAAAGTTCTTAATCTAATAGCAACTATTGTAATGTAACTGTAATCACAATGGAATGACAAACTGTCATATCGAATGTGTGAGCTTCTGGGATAGATGATTGATAAGAATCCTTCCTTGGCTATGTGACTAGGGAGAGAGATGGCAGTATTAGATGGCAGTTTGAAATCAGTTATTCAGAATGTTTGGACTTGATGTCTGCTCTTCTTAACTGAATGACAGCTCTTCAATTTTGAACTTGAAATAATGGTTTGATTGGGTGTGAGTGATTTATGGCACAGACATATATATATATATATATATATATATATATATATATATATAGGCTATTTTTAGAGAAAGAAATTTAAGTATTATTTGTTTATAGGCAAAAACAGTAGTACAGTGAACATTTAATGTGAGGTAACAACAGACTTATTTTTGGAAAACAAGCTGAAATCATTTAGCTTTCACTGTGGCTATGGTAAAGGACTGGTTGAACATCAGGCAGTTCTAATCTATTAGCAAACTATTGTAATGTAACTGTAATCACAATAGAATGACAAACTGTCATATCGAATGTGAGCTTCTGGGATAGATGATTGATGGGAATCCTTCCTTGGCTATGAATGAGATAAAGGTTGGATAAAGAGGACAATGTTAATCAACAAGGTGGTACCAGAATCAAAAGGATTTATGATTGATGATGGCATACAGGGAAGGACCAAGATTTGGTAGGGCAGAAGACATTGCCCTGTTACATGCCTCATCCCTTAGTGGTTACTGGCTTTTGTGGAGGAGATATGTCTGATTATTCTTTAGACATTCATTCTTTGTTGCTCCAAGGTCAGGAACAGACAAAATACTAGTGTTATTTTGGTCAGGAAAATGTAGCAAAAATTTTCTTAAAAGAAATTGGAATCTTTACTCAGTGTTTGACATATTGGCATACTGTTAAAAGCTTTCAAAATGCATCAGGGCACTGAAAAAGTGACAAAATTCACCTGGCTTCAAATAGCGGACATCTATGAGAGTCCTAAAATAGGGTAAGGTTGTAAATGACCTAGGAAAAGGGAGAGCCATGTTAAATAAATGTAAAATTTGTAGCATACATAAATTTTTCCTGGCCTTTTAATTAATTTTACTTTTAATTAAAAATTGTTAAATGTAAGATAGATCACAGACTGAACTAAGTCATGGTCTACCTAGTTTTAAAGGGATCAAATCCTTTTCTTCTTCTTTTTTTTTTTTAAGAAGCTTGCTTTTTAATTTCCTTGTTAGTGCTTATACATGCTTGATTCAGTTCTGAATTGTATTGCAAGAGATGATTCAGGGCAATTAGGAAATAAATCAGAAATGTGAAAGCTGCTAAGGCTTAATATAGTGATCTTATATTGAACACATAAAGGAATGTTTGAATAAGAATACGATTGAAGGAGACCTAATTATTTTTTAAAAAACCAAAACAATAAAAGGGGTCAAGGTATTGATTTTGATTGAATGATGGTCTTTTACCAAAGGGCAATTTCTCAAACAGAAAACAAGGTGCTCCCTTTGGCCTTTTTCCATCAAACAAAATTCAATTATTTAAAAAAAGCATTTGTAAAATTGTGCAGTTAGGATCCTTATGAGCAACAATCTTTAAAAATTCCCATTAGTAACCCAACAGTGGATAGAGGGGAAAGAAATAGAATTTTAAAGTAGTAACTTGTCATGAAAATGACTGTACAAAAGAAGTGGCAGCTCTCTCCATAGTTTGCTTTATAAAATTGATTGACATATTGATTGCATTGTATTTTTCTCCAAGGAAAAGTATACCTTAAGAAGAGATGTCCAAATACATTTGTTTTTCAATCAACTTTTGAAAAATACTTATATATGTATATGAATTGGAACCAAAATTGAAAATAAAATAATTTCTCTCTCCTCCCAAAAGAAGTCATCCCAGTAATCCACTTTCAGGTATAGTCCAAAAAGTTTTCTTTTGTTTTTTTACTAGGGATTTTTGAATAACCTAGTCTTCTCTTAAAGTAACTTCCAGAACAGATACAATGTATGAACTATCATTATTCTTAGTGAATAAATGCTTCACATCTCCCCAAGATATCAATGGCATCTTGTAGAACACTCTCAATATTAGGTTTATCACTTAAGCCCCAAAGCACACTTCAAACCAGCTGTCTACTTTGTGGGTCTGGATACATTGTTGTATCTCCAAATCATAAAAATTCATCAGTGATACTGACCACTTTTGGCTTCATATACATAATCGTATTCAGCATTGTAGACAGCATCTGTATTTCATTTTAGCTCATAAATAGCTTTGCGACAATTATCTTTTACCCTACTTTTAAATAAAACAAACTAGCAAATCCAAATAATCAGTTACAACTTCAAATCAAATGAAAAAAATTAAATATAGTTTTAAAAAATGAACTGAAGTTCTCAGAGTGGCCTGCCCCTAGTGATGACCATTGCTTCACTGTTCCTATATCACAGCTTCATAACATAAGCAATGACATCTATTTAGTTTTCTTGACTAAAATTGTCCCCTCCATCTCTTCCCCTCATTGACTTTGAAGTGTTATTCAGTTTCCTTAGTTATGCTAATGGAGGAGAATTATAGATTTATCTGGTGAAGAGTCTTGCTGATCAAAGAATTTGGAGAGAACCTCAACTGCGTACTGCAGTTAAAGAATAAGAGGAATCTTAATGAGCACCCACATGCTCCCAAAGCAAACCAAGAGTCTTTCCTCTTTATGGGAGAGGCTTTTGAACCATAGCATTCCTAGTAGGTAAATGCAGTTAGCTAAAGAAACTAATGAATAATCTGAAATGATAGAATCCCCAGTAGATGAAATACAGGGAATTCAGTGACCCTCAAAGTAGCCATCATGGAGGAATAGCTGAAATGGTGAAAAACACCTGGCAGAGAATTCTACAATACATAGCCTTCTCACAAATTCCTATCATCTTGTTGACTCTCTTTATTTTCTTTTTCCAGAATTGCCTCTATTATTTTTTCCATTTTTTGATTCCCTTGAGAAGAACCTTCTTGTGTTTTAGACTTAAAAAGTAAATCCCTTTGGAACGAAAATTGAAAAAGATATTTTCAACTTGATGATTTCAGAGTTTCTAAAAATTCACACTTGAATTTTACTTCAAAATATTGTGATAAAGTCAGGTTTTCCATAAGGAAAAGTATTCTCAAGAAAAACTTTTACAGGAACTTTTACTGAGAAAAGATGATGTGTACACAATTACTGGAAAAGATTAATAACCAAGACAAGAGAATATAAATATGTGGATAAACTTTCTCATTTATAGCATGGGAAGAATCTTATATTTCAAGAATGTTATTTATGCAATTTACCATTAATAAAAAGCAAGTCTTTATTTTTGAAAATACTGAATTGGCTTTGAGGTTAATTAAGTGTTGCATTGTTGAAAGAGTTAAATTCCTTTAACAGCCCCCACCCCCATATACATTGAAGCTTCAACCTTTTTCTGTATGTTTAGTCATACACTGAAGTCAATGACCAAATAAAACCCCAAAAATAAGCAAGCAGCAGCACCTTTGTGAGGGGCACCTCAATAGAAAGGAGAAATGACCTTTTCCTGTAAACTCCTTTATAAACCAGCCTTTAAACTCTTCTAGAAAATCCTGTGATGGAAGAAATCTAGGACAGCTTAAAAATCACAGAAAAGAGTGTTTTAGCCTGTACTGCAGACATCTATCCCAACAAAGCAAATTCTTTAAAACATGACAAAATTCTCACAGTGATCAGCTGATCTTTTTACAAGGATGAGTTCCTCTTTATTCTTTCTCACAGCAATTACATATCGGGTCTAATTTTCAGTAGACAAGACAGTAGAAGATTACCTATTTCTAGATCTGAAAAAGGGAAAATATGTTTCATAATTCTGCAATTTTCTACATATCTCAATCAGTAACTCCACATGATAAGAAGAAAGTTAAGGGCTTTTTATAGAATAAATTAAGCTTGTGAATACATTTCTCATCCATGAACTATGTTTACTCATGGAAGGAATCTAATGGTAATTGCTTCTGAAAAAATCTAAAAGCATTTTCAATTTTAATCTGTGGCCAGTAGCATTTGATTTTAATTAGTGTTATCAATTGATATCAGAGGTTGAGGATTGCCCGGGGCCTTTTTTAGACTCCTTCTAGTGTAAGGAAGCAGTTGTGCAAACTATTTGGCCATAGTATCTACACCGGTGCCAATTGAAAAATTGCTGCTCATAGCCTCAACATTGAAACACCTGACTATATTTGTTGCTGTTGTTTTTTTATGATTTCTCATACTGATGTAGAAAGGATAGCACCATGAGTCTACTGTGTCCCATCATTGATCTCTCATTGTAAAGAGCACAACAACAACAAAAGTTAATCTTTTAAAAATTTGGATTGTACTGCAAAAGAAAGGAAATTTCTGTATTTTCTTGTGATTGACTTCTGGAAAAGTCTCCATTCACTTTGAAGTGGCTTCTGAGGTGGGAAGAAGTTGGTGCTGTTATGGGAAGTTGGAGGATTGAATAATTCCGTTTGCTTTGTTTGTGCTTATACTTTGTATTTTCCACCCACCACCTTGAGTAATGTGTAAATTTTAGAATGCTTCCAGACTTTAATGGTGCAGACCAGAAAGCTCTATAAAGGCTTTTCCACCCATTACTGGGTCTATCTGGTAAAGCAGCTGGCCAGCCTTCAATAGGAGATGTAGTTAAATGGATTATTCATAAAAAGACTGCAACCAATTGTGAACATCTTTTTGTAGTCAATTAGATTGGGTTGACTTCAAGGTGTAGATTTGTAGGAACTGCCAAGTCAAGAATGATGCTCGCTACTTTGCATCAGATCTAAAAGACTTATGATGTTTGAGCTGGATAGACCCTTTTCAACATAGTGTGTGGGGTAGTTGGATGAGCTGCTGCTGAAGATTAGACTGGTCTTTGTCTGAGCTTTTTATGGTTTCTTCAGATCAACACCAGATCAAGGGCCTAAACCTGTTTTGAGCGACAATGTGCAAATATTTTCAAATTACTAGCAGAAGATATTTTGGAAGAACTTCAAAAAGGTCTGTCTCAATGGGGTATAGTGGTCAGTGGAGCACAGGAGCAAAGAAGGATTCAGGGAAGTGGCTCCACATCAGGAAATCTACTGGAGAGGCTCTTAGGTAATAATACAGCAATTTTGGCAACTTTTGTCTTGATTTAGAAGCCAGTGATCAGTTGACTAACTTTGAGACCTCCATTGCAACTGCTAGGAAGGCAATAGCTTCCCAAATCCCAGCATAAGGTTGAAAGTGTGGATTCAAATATAGTATTTTTCTAGTCTTTTTATTTTCGCTTGAAGATTTTTATTTGCACACATACAAGGGACAATGTTTCTGGCCAGACCCTTAAAAACCCTAAAGTATGCTCCACTCCTTTTCCTCACCCTTACCCTTAAAAATATGTTAAATTCACGATAGGCATACATTTTCATAGAATTATCTTAAGAAAAACCAGATCAAAAGTAAAAATAAATGAATGTATTGAACAAGCAAAACCACAAACAAAAAGTGTGAAAAATGCTATGTTGTAGGTATGAGCCGAAGATGAAGTGAGGAAATATTACACGCCGACTTTCTAAGCTCTTCTTCTTACCCTCTTTATCAATATTATCGAGCCTCAAAAATAGTCTTGACTGCTACAATTGTAAAGATAAGAAGTAGAACAACTCACCGCCAAAGAAAATCTGCAGTCTCGCCAAAAAGGTTGGTTCCGGGGCTAGAGACTGGAAGCAAACGGGAGAGAAATTAGGTTCCAAGGAGAGTCTCAAACTGAGGGTGAAGGCAATAGAGGCCCCCAGTGCTGTTGCAGAGCCCCAACCCAGTATTACGGGCTTTTCCTTGGGGTAGCTGGGACCTGCACGGCAGTGACGACAGCCCAAGCCAGCCTCCACCAGTGCAAGGGAGTCAGCCTAGCTACAGAGCTTCTTTCCAGGGCCGACATCAGGCAGGATGCTGGGCAGAGTTTGGTGGGCGTCTGGCGTCCGGTGGTCAGCTGCTAATACTCACAGTCCCAAGAGCCTGGGCCTGGGGCAGTGACATCACCCCTTAGCCCCTGTAGCTTTCGAGGGCAATCAAGCAACCCACTCAGCCCTACTAAGCAGTTTGATAGCTCGGCCAGGTGCTGAATCCACTTCCTGTTAAAGGGAAACTCCTCACCAGAGCACTCTATACTGAGCCATAGAAATCGGTTTACATCTTTCCTGCTCTGGTAGAGGAAGTTGAAAGTAACCCCTTGTCTAGGAGACATACCCTAAAGGTTTTAAAACATGAATAAAAAGATGAAAAGAAATTACTGACAGCTTCTATGCAGAAAAGAGCAGGCCAGCAAACCTGAAGAGACCTCAAACAGCAAAAATGCATCAGACTGTCCTCCTTACATGATGCTTCCCACAGAAGAGACCATTAAAAGTCTCAAAAGAGAGTTAGAAGATAAATGGGAAAGGGAAAGGAGGTGTTTTACAAGAGATAACAAAATCTCCGAAATACGAAATTGAAAAAAATTCCAGGAAAAGAATTAGAATTGAAAAAATAGAATTCACGGGGAAAGTAGGATTTGTGAATTGGAAAAGACAAAGAATTCACAAGAAAGTAGGATCCGTCAATTGGAAAAGACAAAGAAAATGCAAGAAAGTAGTATCTGTGAATTGGAAAAAGAAAATAATTCACTAAAAAATTAGTGAAATGAAAAAAATTCATGTAGACCAAACAAATACATTCAAAACCTTAATTATATATACAGAAAGAAGTAAAAAGCTAATGAAGAAAAACAATTTTTTAAAATTAGAACTGAACAAATAGAAACTAATGATTCATTGAGATGTGCAAGAATCAGTCAAGCAAAAAACAAAAAAAATGACAAACTGAAAACCATGAATTATCTACTTGCAAAAACGACAGACTCTGGAAAATAGATCTAGGAGAGATAATCTGGTGGATTATTGACTTTCTTGGAAAACTATGATGAAAAAAAAGGGCCTAGATACTATTTTACAAGAAATCATCAAAGAGAACTGCCCAGATGGGGCCAGAATCAGAAGGTAAAATAGGTGAAAGACTGAACACCTTCTAGTGAAACCCTAAAAATAAAAAAACCCCAAGGAATATTGTGGCCACCCCTCAGAACTATCAGATGAAGGAAAAAATTTTACAAGCAGCCAAAAACCATTTAAATACCGAGGTGCTACAATAAGGATCACCCAAGATCTGGCTGCCTCTACATTAAAGGAAAGAAGGCCTGAATCTGATATTCGGAAGGCACAAGAACTTGAATGCAGCTAAGAATAAACTACCCAGTTGTTGAGCATTTTCTTCCAGGAAGAAGATGGATACTTAATGGAAACAAATGAATTTACTTGTTTCTGAAGAAAAAACCAGAACTAAATGGTAAAAAAAATTTGATCCTCCAACTATAGAAACCTCAAGAGATGCAGAAAAGGTAAAAATAACTCTTGAGAATTGTACTTGTTGTGGATACAAAAAGTAATGGCATGTATAATTTGATTGTTTCGGATATAACATAAAAAGGGAAGTAGATATGGAAAGGGATGATGGCAGAATAAGGTGGGAAGGAGGATAAAAAGAGGGGAAAACCATCCTTAATGAAGAGGCAAAGGAAACTTATCATATCTGAGAGGGAATTCTAGAGAGGGGAGGAACATTGTGAATCTTATTTCATCAGAAAGTTGGTCAAAGAAAAAATAATTGACATTTGTTTTAGAGAAAATTCTCTCTCGCCCATTAAAACGGTGGGGAGAGAAAAGGAAAGAAAAAGAGTACAAGGAAGGAAGGGGAAAGACTCAAAGGGGGGGAGGGAGGATTATAAAGAGGATAAGGCCAGGATACAAGAGGGGTACATAAGCTTGCAAGGGGAAAGAGGGTTGGGGAGCAAGAAGTAAAGTACAATCTGGGGGTTATTAGGATGCAGGAAATACAGATTTAGTAATTTAACCGTAATGTGAATGGGATGAACTCCCCATAAAGAGGAGGCAGATAGCAGACTGGATCAAAGTCAGGATCTCTACAATATGTTGTTTACAAGAAACACATTTAAAGTAGGGGGATACATAGAGTAAAGGTAAAGGTTGGAGTAAAATCTAATATACTTCAGGTGAAGTCAGCAGGGTAGCCATCCTTATCTCAGATCAAGCAAAAGTAAAATTGATCTAATTAAAAGAGATAAGGAAGGAACTACATCCTTAAAAGGCATAAACAACGATAATATCAGTATTAAACATATATGCACCAAGTGGTATGGCAGTCAATCTCCTAAAGGGAGTAGTTTAAGTAGAGTTGCAAGAAGAAATAGACAATAAAACTGTAATAGTAGAGATCTCAACCTTGGTAATTCTCAGAATTAGACAAAATCAAACCACAAAACAAATAAAGAAAGAAATTAAAAGGAAGTAATGGAATATTAGAAAAAATTAGGTGCATGTTGCATCTTTGGAGAAAAATTGAATGGTGATAGAAGGGAATGAGCCTTTCTCAGCAGTTCATGCGGAACCCATTCAAAAATTGGACCATATATTAGACATAAAAGACCAAAATTAAATGTGCGAAAGCAGAAACAGTAAATGCTTCTTTCAGATCATGATGCAATAAAACCACATTCAACAAAAAGTTAGGGGAAATAGACCAAAAAAAGTAATTGAACTAAACAACTTCATCTTAACGAATGATCATGAAGCAGCAAAATTATAGATACACAATTAATACCTCACCCAAGATAATGACACGATGAGACATCATACTGTACCAGGGATGCAGCCAAGCGTGGTAATAAGAGGGAATTTATATCCTTAGAGGCTTACTTGAATAAACAGAGAAAGAAAAAGATTAATGAATTGGGCTTGCAACTAAAAAACTAAAAAGACCAAATTAAAACCTCTAATCAACAATTAAATTGGAAATTCTAAAATTAAAAGGAGAAATTAAAACATTGAAAGTAAAACCATTGGAACCAATTAACAAACTAAGAGTTGGTTCCCATGAAAAGCCAATAAAAATAGATAAAGCCTTGGTAAATTTGATTAGAAAAGGAGGGAGAAAACGAAATTAGGTAGTCTTAAATGAAAAGGAGAACTTTCCAATCAATGAAGAGGAAAATTAAAGAAATAATATGAGTTGTTTGCTCAACTTATGCCAACAACTTGATAACCCATGAAATGGATATCACCAAAAATATAGACTTCCCAGACTAACAGAGGAGGAAGGCAATTGCTTGAATAGTCCCATTTCAGAAAAAGAAATAGAACAGGCAATTAAACAACTCCCTTAAGAAAAATCCCCAGGACCAGATGGTGGATTTATATGTGAATTTTACCAAACATTTAAAAGAACACCGTCTCAATGTTATATAAGTAAATTTATTTTCTCGGATAAAATAGGGAATAAAGGAAAGTCCCACCAAATTCCTTCTATGACACAGGACATGGTATTGATACCTAAACCAGGTAGGCTGGAAAACAGAGAAAGAAATCATAGACCATCCCTAATGATTATTGATGCTAAATCTTAAAATAAGATATTACAAAAGACTACAGAAAATCATCTCCAAGATAATACACTATGATCAAGTAGGATTTATACCAGGAATGCAGGGGCTGGTCTCAATATTAGAAAACTATCAATATAATTGGCTACAGCACAACCACCATATGATCGTCTCAATAGATGCAGAAAAAGCATTTGATAAAACCAACATCCATCTCATTAAAACACTTGAGAGTATAGGAATAAATTTGACTTTCCCTTAAAATAATCAGCAGCATCTATTGAAACCATCAGTAAGCATCATATGGGCCGGAGACAACCGCAACCATTCTCAATAAGATCTGGAGGAAACAAGGGTTGCCTGGTAATTATCACCAAGCATTATTTAATATTGTATTGGGGAAAATGCTATTATAGTAAAATAAGTGCTGAGAAAAAGATTAAAGGAATAAGAATAGGCAATGAGGAAGTCAAATTATCACCTTTGCCGATGACATGATGGTATACTTAGAGAAATCTCAGAGATTCTGCTAAAAGTTAGAAATAACCATTAAACTTAGCAAAGTTGTTGGTTAAAAAACCCACATAAGTCATCAAAGCATTCTTATATATCACTAATAGAACTCCAACAGTCAGAGTTTTCACAAAGAGAAATTCCATTTAAAGTAACTACTGATAATATATAAATATTTAGGGAATCTATTCAAGGGAAAATCAGGAAACTTTATGAGCAAAATTACAGACCACTTTTCACAAATTAAATCTGATTCAACTAATTGAAAAATTTTAAATGCTCTTGGATAGGGCGAGCAAATATAATAAAGATGACAATAATATCTAAACTAATCTATTTATTTAGCTTATACCAATCAGACTCTAAAAACTATTTTAATGACCTAGAAAAATAACAACAAAGTTCATATGGAAAAACAAAAGGTCAAGAATTTCAAGGGAATTAATGAAAAAAAATCAAATGGATGGTGGCTTAGCTGTACCTTGGTAGATCTAAATTATATTATAGAGCAGCAGTTACCAAAACTATTTGGTATTGGCTAAGGAATAGATTAGTTGGATCATGGAATAGATTAGGTTCAAGGGACAAAACAGTCAACAACATAGCAACCTTAGTCTTTGATAAACCCAAAGATCCCAGCTTTGGGATAAGAACTACTGTTTGACAAAATTTTGTTGGGAAATTAAAACCATTGGCAGAAATCTTCAGGGCATTGATCCATACCTAACGCCGCATACCAAGATAAGGTCAAAATGGGCTCATGACCTAGGCATAAAGAAATTAAAATTATCAATAAATTAGAGAATATAGATAGTTTACCTTCAGACTGTGGAAGGGGAAGGTCTTTATGATCAGTGTTGCAACCAGAGACTGTCGATCATTAAAATAGAAAATTTCGACTATAACAACTGAAAAGTTTGCACAAACAAAACCAATGCAGATAAGATTACTGAAGGAAGTTAACAACTGGGGAAAATATTTTCACAGTCAGAGCCCTGATAGCGTCTTTCATTTCCAAAATATAGAGAATTAACTCAATTTATAGGGTCTGCTTACCTCCATTCGAAAGAATGGTCAAAGGACATGAACAGACAATTTCAGATGAAGAAATTGGAAGTTCCTCATTTCCCTAGTCACATGAAAAGATGTCTAAGTCAGGAATGCAATTGTTGATAATCCTAAGATACCACTCACACCATCGATTGGCTAAGATGACAGGAAAAACATGATGACTGCTGACGGCAACCGACATTGATGCATTGTTGGTGAGTTGTGAACTAATCCAAATTTATTTTGGAGAGTGCCTTGGAACTATGCTCGCAAAACGTTATCAATCAGATACTTTTTGATCCAGTAGCTATTAACAGAGTTATATCCCAAAGAGATTATAAAGAAGGAAAGTGTGTAATCTGTATGCGTAACGAATGTTTGTGGCAGCCCTTTTATAGTGGCTAGAAACTGGAAACTTGTCTGGATATCCAAGTTGGAGAATGGCTAAATTGTGCGTATAAGTGAAATGTCATGGAATATTACTGTTCTGGGCAAACACCCAACAGATGATTTCAGAAAAGCGGCCTGGAGAGAGTAACTTATACCTAACTCGACGTTGAAGAAATGAGCAGGACCGCAGATCACAAGTATACTTCATCATCAATATTTAGATGATGACCAGTTCTGATGGATCAGGCCATCCTCAGCAAACGAGATCAACCAAATCATTTCTAATGGGTTGGTAATGAATCAGAACCAGCTATGCCCAGAAAAGAACTCGGGAGACTAAAACCATTACATTAACTTAATCCCTATATTTATGCATGATGATGCATTTTTGATTTTCTCACAGTTAATTCTACAATATCCGAGTCTGATCTTTTGTACAGTAAAATAATGTTTTAGTAATGTATAATTTTATTGTGTATCTAAGCTATATTTTTAATATACTAACATCTACTGGTCATCCTGCCATCTAGAGGGGGTGGGGGGCAAGAGGTGAAAAAATTGGAACAAGAGGGTCATAATTGTTAATGCTGCAAAGTTACCCATGTATATATCCCAAATAGAAAGCTATGAATTAAAAAGGAAAAAAGAAAAATGCTATGTTGTGACACACCCATTATCCCACAGTCCTCTCTCTCTAGTTGTAGATGGCAATCATTATCACAAGATAATTGGAACTGTGCTAAATCATCTTTTTGTTGAAAAGAGCCAAATCCCTCATAATTAATTATCATATAATCTTGTTGTTGCTATGTGCAATGATCTCCTGATTCTGCTTATTTCACATAGCATCAGGTCTTCTCTCATGCAGTCTCCCTGAAATCATTCTGCTGATCATTTCTTATAGAACAATAATATTCCATCACATATACACACATACATGTGTGTATATATATATATATACATATATATATATATATATATATATATATATATATCATAATTTATTCAGCCATTCTCCAATTGATGAGCATTCACTGTTTCCAGATTTATTGTCACTACAAAAAGGGCTGCCACAAACAGTTTTACACATCTGGGTTTTTTTCCCTCCTTTAAAATCTCTTTGGGATATAAGCCCAGTAGAAAAACTGCTGGATCAAAGGGTTTGGGCATAGTTCCAAATTGCTTTTCAGAAAAGCTGGATCCTTTCACAATTCTACCAACAACTGAGATTCTTAATAGTCCCAGTTTTCCCATATCCCCTCCAAAATTCATTATCTTTTGCTGTTATCTTAGCCAATATGAGAATTGTGTAGTGATATCTCAGAATTGTCTTAATTTGCATTTCTCGGATCAATATTAGAAATAGTTTCAATTTCTTCATCTGAAAATTGCTCATATCCTTTAACCTTTATCAATTGGAGAATGACTTGAATTCTTATAAATTTGTGTCAGTTCTCTCTATATTTTAGAAATGAGGTCTTTCTCAGAACCCTTGAATGTAAAAATGTTTTCCCAGTTTATTGTTTCCCTCCCTTTTAATGTTATCTGCATTAGTTTTGTTGGTACAAAAAACTTTTTCACTTAATGTAATCGAAATTATCTATTTTGTGTTTAATAACGCTCTCCAGTTCTTCTTGGTCACAAATTCCTTCCTCTTCCACAGATCTAAGAGGTAAACTACCTTATGCTCTTCTAATTTGCTCATCATATCACTATGTCTAAATCATGAACTCATTTCTACCTTATCTTGGTATACAGTGTTAGTTGTTGGTCAATGCCTAGTTTCTGCCATACTGATTTCTAATTTTCCCAGCAGTTTTTTTCAAATAGTGTACTCTTATCCCAAAAGATGGGGTCTTTGGGTTTGTCAAACACTATAGTCATTGACTAGTTTGTTCTGTGAATCTTTATTTTATTCATTTTCCTCCTTTCATTGTCCCAACCACCCCCAAATAGGATACAGTTAAGAAAGGATATATTTCTGTACACACATACATACACATCCCACCTTTCTACATATACACATACCTTTTCTATCCCTGCTGACTTTTTGCTTTATTTCTGCTCCTTAACTTGCCTTGCTATTATTACCTAGTGTCCTCTAGCCCATACATTCCTCCTTTGTCTTCTTCACTCGCCTTTGCTTCCCCATGTATCCATCTCTTCGACCCTTATTTTTTTTATAGATTTTGAAGGATGCAATAGTCGTCATGACATATATATAGCCAATCTCTCTCTATATACATATATGTGTATATATATATATATATATATATATATATATATATATATATAAATAGCACCAATCTCCATATATATACATATACATACATATATATATATATATATATATATATATATATATATATATAAAAGAGATATTGTCTCTCTATATATACACATACACACACACATACACACACACACACACACACACACACACACACATATATATATATACAGAGAGAGAGAGAGAGATAGAGAGAGAGATTGGCTTTTTTAATCCATTCCCAATGTGATTAGGTTTTCAAATCTACAACCCCCCCTCCCACATCTAATGCTTCTGCTGTCTATTTTTCCCCTACACCTCATTTGTATAACATGATTACTACTTTTTTACTTTAACTTTGGTTAAATCTTTCTTTTAATTGATGTGAATCTTAAATATGCTCTATATTTCCCATGTAAAAAGCAATTTGTCCACTTGAGATCCTTCAAATTGATCTTTGATATTGGCTCTTAGATGGTAAATTTTAAAAATGTTTCCTTCAGTATATGTCACATTAGCTATTCTATTTTCAATAAGTAAAATTGTCAGTGAATGCATATTTCCACCTTGCCACGCACAATCCATATATACAGTGTAATTCAAATCTTATCTGAAGAATCTTGGATTATGAATACTATAAAAGATGATGATTGTTGGACTTTTTCCTTCTCAGGTCCTGAATTCCCTACTTTGTTTCCTTTATATTCTCTTTTCCTTATTTTTCTTCTACTTCTAAAATGATATAAAAATAATGTTGTTCCTTCCTTTTCTAACTATTCTACTTTATTTTTTCTACTGACTTTTATAACTCTTAAATCTGCAATATATCACTCATGTCTGTAATATCTGCTTCTCAGTAACTACCATTACAATTCCTTCAGTCTGTGTAAATTCTATGGACTTGAGAAAATTTTAAAGAGATGGTAACTATTTCTTGCAGGAAAATGTAGCCCAGTCATAAAGTGGAGTAGATGAACACAAAAGAAAATAGTTTAATTCCATCGAGATTGTGTTAACTGTACAAATAGAAATGACCACTAGATAGAAGATGATTTCCAGCTAGAAGGATGTATCAGGAAGCATTCATGGAGTGCTTGTAATTGCCCTCAAAGGAAGGACAACGATTGCAGAAGGAGAGAAAAGAGAACCGGTAATATAGGGGGGAGAAATGCCTGTGGGGTATGATATCACACCTATAGAGGTGTGATAGTGAAAAGAGTCCAAAGAGCATTTGGGAAAAATCAAGTAAGGCAGGTTGATTGAAGTCTTAGATTTGCAAAATGGCATCATGGGGAGTAAGACTGGAAATACCAGCAAATATGACATCTGTTAAGGTGTCAATCTGTGGATGTCCTAGAATCTGTATTTTATTAAATTAGACAATATGGAGGCATTGTCAGGTGTGAGCAAAGGATTGGATGTGTTCTTACTGGACACAGAAAAATTTCTTTTTTGGTGGCAGAACCGCTCACTGTCAATACACTTTGAGAAATCATGCACAACAGCCAGAAGGCCAGGACAAGAGAAGGTGTTCCCATTTTGCTAAAGGCCTGTGTTATTTTTGACTTTCAAATTTCAACCTATCACAAATTTCTGAAAAGTAACATGATATGCAAAAAATTTAGTATATTTTGTAAGAAAGCAAAATCATGATCATGATTAATAAGCTAACACTGTTGACTTTCTTATGCAAATAACTGAGTCACAATGGGAATCCATTTGTAGAAAAATAGATGCCTTGGTTCTGGGAATTGGAAGAGATAAACAATAAAGTGATTTCCATCTTTGAAGTTTTCAGTTCTATGTATTTCACTTTATCACCTAGGAAAGTAATCATTGTAAACTAAACAAAACTTAAGGACTTAAATAGATTTCATGTCTTTAAGTGAAATAATTTCAAAGCACTGGGCACTATCCATGCAATGTGGGACAATGTAGTATCTTGTCAAACTGGATATATTTGTCAACATATGGGGACAGGTATGTTTATCTAAACCTTGAGTTTTGGCCCACACCTTAGAATCAAAAGATAAATAAATGTTTCTAAAGCCACTTGAAAATAATGACATAAAAATATAATGTTTTCCTTTTCAGTGATATTTACCTTTTCATATGGTTTTTCCCAGTCTCAGTAAGTTGTTCATTCTTGAAATGTTTTCCCCCCATTAGCTTCAATTACTTTCTGTAGAAAAGAAGCATGTTTTGAAAGAGAAATAAAATGAAAAATGAGAGCCCAATTTTTGAAATCAACAAACTAACACTATTCTTAACAGTTGTTTTGATAATGACTTGGCTTTTTCTATGTAGGAAATGATTTCTGATCTAAACAGTGTTTTTCTACATACCCATCTTTCTAAAGTGTAACCTGTCAAAGTGCAATATGCACCATGAACAAATAAATGCAAGAAAAAATCGTTAAAAGAATTCAGGTTGCCTAGTCACTGGGGTTAAATATCCTAAGAAACAAAGGGGTCAGTGCCAATTTTATTCCAAATTTACTAACATAGAAGGGAAATTTTCCTAATATTTCAGGAAGAATTTTTCTCAACTCTCTACAATACAATGTAAATACTTAAGTAACCTTAAAAGAACAAGAATGATTTAAAGAAGCAATGGGAGAAGAAGAGCCTCCTTTGTCTCACTTCTTTGCAAATATGGAAGGTACAAGAGGGTTGAATATTGCCTATAACTTCAAACACTCTTGTCAATGATTTGACTGTTTTGGCTAATGGTTTACCTTTAATATTTAGTGTTGCAATATGTTTTTCATAACAGGTGTGGGGATTTTTGCAAGTGAGAAGCACTGTTTGGAGAAATATTCACAATTGTTTAAAGAAAAGTTATCAACAATGCTTTTTAGAAACAATGTTATTTGAATATTCCAAGCCAGAGGCAACAAGACTAAACCAGGATAAGAAATACTCATGTGAACATGCAGGAAAGAATAAATGTCTGAGATGTTTTCAGGGTGGAAGACTTAACAAATAATATAATATATAAAAGTGACTGAGAAAGCAGGAGAAAGAATTGACTCTGAGCTCAGAGAGCTATATGACTTAACTGAAGGCAGTGTCCTTGATGAAAGTAGCAAAAATGAGTGGAGAGAGGGGTTTTAAAAAGGAGATAATTTAGATATGTTCAGGATGAGTTGCATGTTGAATATGTTGCTGGGATGTACAGATTCAGGTATCTTTTGCAGAGAGATATTCATAATACCCAAAGAGACTTGAGAGATTGACAGGAAAGAAGGTAAAGGGAAAGATTACAAGGGAATATTTGCTAGACGACATGCAGTCGCATTCAGTGGGATACAGAAATTGATCCACCAGAGAGAAATTTACTCCAAAACAGGTGTAGAGGCCATCTTAAAAGAAAAAAAAAATATTTTAAGCACATTGCCCATCACAAAACTTTGGTAAGAAGAAAATCAATCAATTCAGCTTAAAAGAGGAAAAAATAGCATCTGGGATAAGAATTTGTATGCATTCATTTACATACACTATTATTCAGGATTTGTAAAGAATAAATCCAAACTGAAAAGATTTTGTCCCTTAATATCATCCTTCTGCCCTCCCACAGTGAATTATCCAATTACAATAGCAGCAAATGGTTTTCCAAAAGAGAATTAAACACCATTAAGGAAAAAAAGGACACTACGTCAAGAATAAGAAGGGAAATGCCAGTTAAACCCACTGGATTTTCATTTCATCCAAAGCAAATGGACAAAAAGAGATAATTCATGACAACAGACAGGCTGGGGAGTTGTATGACAATCAACTTAATACATATTGTTGGAGGAACTTTAAAAAAGCCTAACATGTATAAAGAAAACTTCTGGAATTATGGCAGAAAGATCATGAAACCACTTTGGAGTATATATGTTGTAGATATACAAGGGAAAATTTGCATAAATGCATCCAGGAAACATAGTGGATGCATTTTGATCAG
Organism: Sarcophilus harrisii; assembly: GCF_902635505.1. NCBI lineage: Eukaryota > Metazoa > Chordata > Mammalia > Dasyuromorphia > Dasyuridae > Sarcophilus > Sarcophilus harrisii. The sequence goes on along the minus strand of NW_022290937.1, from coordinate 29,276 downwards.
ACTTTGACTGAACAAACCCTAGGAGAGTAATATAAAGTGATAGTATGTTCAGGTAATGAAGAAGAGTTGAGTTTGTCTCAGCAATTTGCTTAACTCGGGACAAAAAGACATGGAAAAATATAGTTGCTTGCCCGCAGAGTTCCCATTCAAATGAAATCCTACCTCACAAGCTATCCACAGAGTAGATACACAGAGCATAAGTGTGAAATAATCTCAGCAGAAAGGCATCAGCCAAGCGTTGGGTACAAATGAGGAAAACTCCCTACCAAAGGGATGTTTTTAGAAGTTAGAATTTTGAGTTTTCTAGGATGTGAAAGTGAGGTGGAAGAGACGGAGAGAGGGGGGACATTCCAGATAGAACAAGAGATTTGACAAAGCATGGAACTGACATGGAGTGGGGGTTTGAGGAAGAGCAAGAAGCCCTTGGGTCTGTGGACTTGAATGGCAATGAACATCAGACAAGTGGAAAGGTTACAAAGGAGCAAGCTGATGAGGTACTATCATGGTCACTGACAGTTTTATATACTTTATTGAAGAGATTCAAAATTTTCAAGATTGGGCAAATTATGGTCACATGTGTGTTTTCAAAAGAGCACTGAAAGGTGAGGGTAGATTTGAGTGGAGAAGAGAGAGATTTTAGGATAAAAGGGACCCTTAGAATCAACTAGGACTGATTTGAGAAGTGTAACCGGACCTTACTGATTACCAGTCTTGCCTAACCCAGGCCTTCAGAAATCTTACCCAATCACAGGTCTTCTCAGATATCCGGTCACTGCCTCTCCAAGCAGTGGTTCTCATGTTCAACAGAGCACCCAGACACAGCCGCTTGCGAGCACAAGACCTTATTCCCTGTATTCAAATCCCACACTCTGCTGCACTCTTGCTGACTTCCTCCTGAATTCTTTGCTGAACTTCTGTTGATCTCTTCCTACTTCCTGGTCCCACTCTTATGCAGGGTCACACACACAGTCAATAAGGGAAGGAAGCGTCTCCTGTTGATGATGCCTTCTCAATGCAACCAGAGCTTCCACTCATGAGGCAGTCAGTCCTGGTTGCAGAGATTACATCCAGGTGGCTCAGACATCAAAGCCTCTTTACTTCTTCTTATGTTATGTGAGGTTCCTCCCCTGACGCTTACAACTCCCTCTTCTTCTTTAGCTGGGACCGCTCATCACATCAAACTAACTTCAACATCCACAAAAGCTCACTTAATTAGTGAGATTATAAGGTGTATAAAAATAGAACAAAGGCAAACAAAAGTAAAATTGTAAGAACTAGGCCCAACAGGGGCTTGGACACTAGGGTTCTATGGGATGCCAGTGGAATGGGCAATGCCAAATTCAGTGCAAAAGGACCGAAAGGAAGAAGATGTATATAAACTGGTCCATAATCTGTCTTAATTGCATGTGGGACTCCTACAGTGAAAAAATGATAAAGATTGCTGATCACATGCTTGACTAGCTCCCCAAGATTGGAGTGAAGCCATGAGGAATTGAAAATGTGTATCCATGGTTGTATCGATGCTCTGCTTCTTAACATGGGTGACGTCCATTTGCCATAAAGCATTGGATCTCAAACCATGAGGGTTTTGTCCTGGAGGGAGTGTAGCAGGGCAGGCAAGCTGTAGAGCCTTTTACTATGCTTTTTAACTATCTTTTTTTATCCCAAATTACAAATGTAAAGCTCTAGCAGCCTGATGATAAAAAGTAGGACCTGAAAGTCTGCTATTAAAATGGACATGCAAGATATAATACTTACCTGAATATTTTCTCACTTGCTCTCAAAGTTCTTTAAAGAGCTGATATATATTAGAGGCTACAAATTTTATTTGAGCTGTGGTACTTTGTACCACACCTACTGAATAGGCCGAATCTGATATTATATTTATATCAAAAATCCATTGCCAATTATGTAATAGCCGGGTTATCTTTAATGGAAACCCGGGTGCAAAGTCTGGAGCTGTGGCCAATAAATTTTTCCAGTCTGGAATGTTTTCACAATGCACATCGATTGTTCATTGGTACAAAAGGTGTGTATCTTATCAGGTCTTATCCCAGATAATTGTACTACTTGCTTAAAGCCTTTAATGAAACTTTAGCCACAAGCACAGCCTAAGGAGTAAGGCTTTGTTCTGGTTGTGCTGGGAGGTTCACCCACTCCATCACACTTGTCTCCTCAATGAAGGACTGCTGTGGGTGCCTCTTGTGTAGCAAAAACTGAGATTTCCAAGGATTTTTGAGTGACTCTTTCAACCGCATTAGATAAAGCCAGTTCAATCTCTCTCTTAGTGCTTCCTGAGCTTTTTCTGTAAGCTGGAGTGGTGAGTCTAAAGCACTGCCTCCCCTCAAAATGTCATATAATGATTGTAACAACATAACGTCCATAAATGCTTTTTTTACAGGAGTAAGAGCAGCAGCAGTAAGAGCATACATTTCACACATAGTAGGGCTATTCTTCATTCCCTGTGGCAAAACTGTCCATTTATAAGGCTCAGCTAAATTAATGCTGGGCACTAAAAAGGCAATTTTTTCATATCTTTTATATCTGGAGAGATAAAGTAGAAACAATCCTTAATCTAAAGAGGCCATTCCCAAGCAATTGAGTAGGATATGGAAGCCTAAGCTGAAGAGCTCCCACTGTCTCCATCTATTCATTTACTTTTCTCAAGTCAGTCAACATCCTCCATTTTCCAAGCTTCTTTTTTATAGCAAATACAGGGGAATTCCAAGGAGTTAGAAAAGATTGTAAATGTCCTAGTTCAAGTTGCTCCTACACTATATCTAATAAGGCCTGATTTTTTCCCCCACTTTGTAAGGTTTCTCTTCCCCCAGATTGATGGAGATTTTTTCAACTACAAAAGAAGTAAAAACCTCTTGTCTTATCTTTAGATTCCCATCTCACAGGGATAGCACTAATTTCAGCTACTGTTGATCCTCTTATGCCAGACATATTGTTGGCCAATGACTGTGCCAACTGGCACCTCTAATGACTGTACAGTCTGCACCTGTGTCTACCAACCCTTTCAATGGTTTGCTATTCACATAGATAATGAACATAAGACATTCAGCTGTAACTGCTGCAGTCCAGAATATTCCTGAATTCTGTTGTTGGGAGTCAAAATCTGGATAACTATCGCCAAATGGCATTTCAAGAGTGTGAATCAATAAACCTGATGCTACTCCTCCTCCTGGGTCATAGATCACACATTGTTTACTTATATTAGTGACTGGGACAATAGCTACACATTCCTCAGTTTCCCAAATCAGTATATGCATAGATATTGTTTTTGTAAGCACTCTCAGGGGGTGAAATGGTCAAACTAACTGTGTGTGGAGGCAAAGGATTTATAAGCCAAACAAAAGCAGATTTCAGCTCTCCAGGGGACATCTCAGTAGTGCCAGTGACATACAGCTTTACTCTTCCTAACTGCAATCCCTTTCCCCCACAGGCTTACTTAAAGACTGACTGATCAGTTTGAAGCACTGAGTTTTTAAAGACTGAGTATAATAGTTCACCACAAGTGCCTCTTGCCTGGGGTCCTGATGCCTAGCCCAACCTCTTGTAGTGAGGGCATAGGGGGTTGGCAGAACTGCTTTGTGGGCCATGCTGATGATATAATCCCCCCTGCCACCACTCCTCCTCCTGCTCCTGCCCAGGAAGGTAGAGTTGAGGGATGAGGGTCAGGAAATAAGGAAGACTCTTAAGGGCCCATGCTCAGCTGTAGGAAGAATTGAAACCCAAACCAAGATTTGAATGTGAAAAGGACCACACCCCTTCCCTTCAGCTAAGTATTTAACTGTTTTCTCTACCAAATGGCTAAGCCCTGCAGATCTCCTAGAGTTGTAGCAGGCAAAATAAACCAGTAGAATGCTAAAAAAGATTTCTTTAACTATATTCCAAATGTTGTGCCCTCTGAGGCTACAGCCATCAATCCTTTGTTTGCTTCTCTCCTGATACTTCGTTGTTTGGCTGGCCAAGTTAAAATCTTTCCTAGTTTTAAAACTTAATGGGATTCCCTTTATTTATTTATTTTTTTTATTTAATAGCCTTTTATTTACAGGATATATGCATGGGTAACTTTACAGCATTAACAATTGCCAAACCTCTTGTTCCAATTTTTCACCTCTTACCCCCACCCTCCCTAGATGCAGGATGACCAGTAGATGTTAAATATATTAAAATATAAATTAGATACACAATAAGTATACATGACAAAACATTATTTTGCTGTACAAAAAGAATCAGACTCTGAAATATTGAAATTAAAGCTATGAAGGAAATCAAAATGCATGTGTGCATAAATATAGGATTGGGATTTCAATGTAATGGTTTTAGTCATCTCCCAGAGTTCTTTTCTGGGCATAGCTGGTTCAGTTCATTACTGCTCCATTGGAAATGATTTGGTTGATCTCGTTGCTGAGGATGGCCTGGTCCATCAGAACTGGTCATCATCTAGTATTGTTGTTGAAGTATATAATGATCTCCTAGTCCTGCTCATTTCACTCAGCATCAGTTCGTATAAGTCTCTCCAGGCCTTTCTGAAATCATCCTGTTGGTCATTTCTTACAGAACAGTAATATTCCATAATATTCATATACCACAATTTATTCAGCCATTCTCCAACTGATGGACATCCATTCAGTTTCCAGTTTCTAGCCACTACAAAAAGGGCTGCCACAAACATTCGTGCACAAAGAGGTCCCTTTCCCTTCTTTATAATCTCTTTGGGATATAATGCCAGTAGTAACACTGCTGGATCAAAGGGTATGCACAGTTTAATAACTTTTTGAGCATAGTTCCAAACTACTCTCCAAAATGGTTGGATTCGTTCACAACTCCACCAACAATGCATCAATGTCCCAGTTTTCCGCATCCCCTCCAACAATCATCATTATTTTTTCCTGTCATCTTAGCCAATCTGACAGGTGTGTAGTGGTATCTTAGAGTTGTCTTAATTTGCAATTCTCTGATTAATAATGACTTGGAGTATCTTTTCATATGACTAGAAATAGTTTCAATTTCTTCATCTGAGAATTGTCTGTTCATATCCTTTGACCATTTTTTCAATTGGAGAATGGCTTGATTTTTTATAAATTAGAGTTAATTCTCTATATATTTTGGAAATGTGGCCTTTATCAGAACCTTTGACTGTAAAAATATTTTCCCAGTTTATTGCTTTCCTTCTAATCTTGTCTGCATTAGTTTGTTTGTACAAAACTTTTCAGTTTGGTATAATCGAAATTTTCTATTTTGTGATCAGTAATGATCTCTAGTTCTGCTTTGGTCATAAAGACCTTCCCCTTCCACAGGTCTGAGAGATAAACTATCCTGTGTTCCTCTAATTTATTAATAATTTCATTCCTTATGCTTAGGTCATGAACCCATTTTGACCTTATCTTGGTGTACTGTGTTAAGTATGGATCAATGCCTAGTTTCTGCCATATTAGTTTCCAATTTTCCCAGCAATTTTTATCAAACAGTAAGTTCTTATCCCAAAAGCTGGGATCTTTGGGTTTGTCAAAGACTAGGTTGCTATATTTGTTGACTGTTTTATCCCTTGAACCTAATCTATTCCACTGATCAACTAATCTATTCCTTAGCCAATACCAAATAGTTTTAGTAACTGCTGCTCTATAATATAATTTTAGATCCGGTACATACACCTTCATTTGATTTTTTTTCATTAATTCCTTGAAATTCTTGACCTTTTGTTTTTCCATATGAACTTTGTTGTTATTTTTCTAGGTCATTAAAATAGTTTTTGGGACTCTGGTTGGTATAGGCTAAATAAATAGATTAGTTTAGGTAATATTGTCATCTTTATTATATTTGCTCGCCCTATCAAGAGCATTTAATATTTTTCAATTGGTTAGATCAGACTTAATTTGTATGAAAAGTGGTCTGTAATTTTGCTCATAAAGTTTGATTTTCCCTTGGCAGATAGATTCCTAAATATTTTATATTATCAGTAGTTACTTTAAATGGAATTTCTCTTTGTAACTCTGACTGTTGGATTTTGTTAGTGATATATAAGAATGCTGATGACTTATGTGGTTTATTTTATAACAACAACTTTGCTAAAGTTGTGGATTATTTCTAATAACTTTTAGCAGAATCTCGCTATCATCATGTCATTGGCAAAGAGTGATAATTTGGTTTCCTCATTGTATTCTTATTCCTTTAATCTCTTTCTCAGCTCTTATTGCTAAAAGCTAGCGTTTCTAATACAATATTAAATAGTAACGGTGATAGTGGGCAACCTTGTTTCACTCCAGATCTTATTGGGAATAGTTGCAGTTTTTCCCCATTACATATGATGCTTACTGATGGTTTTCAATAGATGCTGCTGATTATTTTAAGGAAAAGTCCATTTATTCCTACACTCTCAAGTGTTTCTAATAGGAATGGATGTTGGATTTTATCAAATGCTTTTTCTGCATCTATTGAGATGATCATATGGTTTTTGTTAATTTGGTTATTAACATGGCCAATTATATTGATAGTTTTCCTAATATTGAACCAGCCCTGCATTCCAGGTATAAATCCTAGTTGATCATAGTGTATTATCTTGGAGATGATTTTCTGATCTTTTGCTAATATCTTATTTAAGATTTTAGCATCAATATCATTGAGGTTGGTCTATAATTTTCTTTCTCTGTTTTCAGCCTACCTGGTTTAGGTATCAGTACCATGTCTGTGTCATAGAAGGACTTTGGTAGGACTCCTTCATTCCCTATTTTATCAAATAATTTATATAGCATTGGGCCAATTGTTCTTTAAATGTTTGGTAAAATTCACATGTAAATCCATCTGGTCCTGGGGATTTTTTCTTAGGGAGTTGTTTAATTGCCTGTTCTATTTCTTTTCTGAAAAGGGACTATTCAAGCAATTACTTCCTCCTCTGTTAGTCTGGGAAGTCTATATTTTTGGAGGTAGTCATCCATTTCACTTAGGTTATCAAATTTATTGGCATAAAGTTGAGCAAAATAACTCCTTATTATTTCTCTAATTTCCTCTTCATTGGTAGAAAGTTCTCCCTTTTCATTTTTAAGACTACTAATTTCATTTTCCTCTCTCCTTTTTCTAATCAGATTTACCAAAGCTTATCTATTTTATTGGCTTTTTCATAGAACCAACTCTTAGTTTTATTAATTAGTTCAATAGTTTTTTACTTTCAATATTTTAATTTCTCCTTTTAATTTAGAATTTCCAATTTATATTTGATTGGGGTTTTAATTTGGTCTTTTTAGTTTTTTTTTTAGTTGCAAGCAATTCATTAATCTTTTATTTCTCGTTTTATTCAAGTAAGCCTCTAAGGATATAACATTCCCTCTTAATGCCACTTTGGCTGCATCCCACAAATTTTGGTATGATGCCTCATCATTGTCATTATCTTGAGTGAAATTATTAATTGTATCTATAATTTGCTGCTTCACCCAATCATTCTTTAAGATGAGATTGTTTAGTTTCCAATTACTTTTCCTCTTAACTTTTTGTTGAATGTAGTTTTTATTGCATCATGATCTGAAAAGAAAGCATTTACTATTTCTGTTTTCTTGCATTTAATTTTGAGGTCTTTATGTCCTAATATATGCTCAATTTTTGAATAGGTTCCATGAACTGCTGAGAAGAAAGTATATTCCTTTCTATCTCCATTCAATTTTCTCAAGATCCAACATACCTAATTTTCTAATATTCTATTTACTTCTTTAATTTCTTTCTTATTTGTTTTGTGGTTTGGTTGTGTAATTCTGAGAGTGCTGTTGAGATCTCCCACTATACAGTTTTGTTGTCTATTTCTTCTTGCAACTCTCTTAACGTCTCCTTTAGGAGTTGGATGCCATACCACTTGGTGCATATATGTTTAATATTGATATTGCTTTGTTGTTTATGTTACTCCTTTAGCAGGATGTAGTTTCCTTCCTTATCTCTTTAATTAGATCAGATTTTTACTTTTGCTTGATCTGAGATAGGATGGCTACCTGCTTTTGTGACTTACCTGAGCATATAGATTTTGCTCCAGCCTTTTACTTTTACTCTATATGCATCCCCCTGCTTTAAATGTGTTTCTTGTAAACAACATATTGTAGGGTTCTGACTTTTGATCAGTCTGCTATCTGCTCCTCTTTGTGGGAGTTCATCCCATTACATTTGCAGTTGAATTACTAAATCTGTATTTCCTGCATCCTATAACCCCAGATTGTGCTTTACTTATTCTTTTTCCCAGCCTTTTCCCTTTTAGAACTTATGTACCCCTCTTGTTGATCTTATCCTCTTTTAACCCTCCCTCCCCTTTGGTCTTTCCCCTTCCTTCCCTTTTACTCTTTTTCTTTCCTTTTCCCTCCCCCGTTTTAATGTGGCTAGAGATTTTTCTAAAACAAATGTCAATTATTTTTCTTTGAGCCACTCTGATGAGTAGATTCACAATGTTCCTCCCCTTCTAATTCCTCAGATATGATAGTTTCCTTTGCCTCTTCGTGGGATGTGGTTTCCTCTTATCCCTCCTTCCCACCTTATTCTGCCATCATCCCTTTTCCATATCTATCTTTTTTATGTTATATCAGTCAATCAAATTATACATGTATTCTTTTTGTATATCCACAAGAAATACAATTCTCAGAGTTTTTTTACTTTTCTGCATCTCTTGAGTTCTATGGTTGGAGATCAAATTTTTGTTTAGTTCTGGTTTTCTTAGAAACAAATGGAATTCATTTGTTTCATTAAATGTCAACTTCTTCCCTGGAAGAAAATGCTCTCAGCTTAGTGGTTTATTCTTGGCTGCATCCAAGTTCTTGTGCCTTTCAGATATCAGATTCAGGCCTTCTTTCCTTTAATGTAGAGGCAGCCAGATCTTGGGTGATCCTTATTGTGGCACCTCGTATTTAAATGGTCTTTTTTGCTGCTTGTAAAATTTTTCCTTCATCTGATAGTTCTGAAATTTGGCCACAATATTCCTTGGGGTTTTATTTTAGGTTTCTTTCAGAAGGTGTTCGATGAATTCTTTCAATGCCTGTTTTACCTTCTGATTCTATTACATCTGGACAGTTCTCTTTGATGATTTCTTGTAAATAGTATCTAGGCTCTTTTTTCATCATAGTTTTCAGAAAGTCCAATAATCCTCAGATTATCTCTCCTAGATCTATTTAAGTCTGTCGTTTTGCAAGTAGATAATTCATGGTTTTTCCAGTTTGTCATTTTTTTGTTTTGCTTGACTGATTCTTGCTGTCTCAATGATCATTAGTTTCTATTTGTTCAGTTCTAATTTTTAAATAATTATTTTCTTCGTTAGCTTTTTACTTCTTTCTGTATATGTCCAATTGAGTTTTAATGTATTGTTTTGGTCTGTGGAATTTTTTCCATTTCACTAATTTTTTTTTAGTGAATTATTTTTTTTCAATTCAGATCCTACTTTCTTGCATGTTCTTTGTCTTTTCCAATTCACGGATCCTACTTTCTTGCGATTATTTGTCTTTTCAATTCACAAATCCTACTTCTTCTAGTGAATTCTTTATTTTTTCAATTCATAATTCTTACTTTCCTGAGATTTTTACTTTTCCAATTCTGTATTTCAGAAGTTGTTGTTCTCTCTTAAGGCTTTCTTTCCTTTCCTATTTATCTTCTAACTCTCTTTTGAGACTTTTAATGTTCTCTTCTATGAGAGCATTATGTAAAGGAGGACAGTCTGATGCATTTTTGCTGTTTGAGGTCTCTTCAGGTTTGCTGACCTGCTCTCTTTCTGCATAGAAGCTGTGGATAGTTCTTTTCATCTTTTTATTCATGTTTTAAAGCTTTAGGGTATGTCTCCTAGGCAAGGAGGGTTACCAGCTTCTATGCAGAGCAGGGAGAGATGTAAACCGATTTCTGGCTCAGGTGGAGTGCTCTGAGTGAGGTTTTCCCTTTCCCCAACAGGAGTGGATTCAGCACTGGCCGAGCAGGGTGCCCAGTAGGGCTATGTGGTTAGCGATTGCCCTCGGCTAGAGACTAAGGTGAAAGTGTCACTGCCAGGCCGGAGCCTCTTGTGGGACTGTGAGTATTAGCAGCTGACCGCAGACCACAGACCACAGACGCAGACCTGCAGACCTGCCGAAACTCTGCCCAGCGTCTCTGCCTGATGCAAATTGGCCCTGGAGAAGCTCTATGGCCTCAAGCAGAGCACACTCGCAGATTGGAGAGCAACCGGCTGTGCCTCACGTGCAGGATCACAACTGCCCCAAGGAAAAGCCCCATACTGCGGGGTGGGGCTGCCAGCTTGTGCTGAGATCTGTGCTTTCACTTTTGGTTTGAGGCTCTCCTCGGAACCTAATTTCTTTCCCCGTCTGTGCTGATCTCCCCGCTGGCCCCGGAACCAACCTTTTTTTGGCGAGACTACAGATTTTCTTTGGCTGGTGAGTTGTTCTACTTCTTATCTTTACGAATTGTAGCAGTCAAGACTATTTTTGAGGCTTGATATATATTGATAAAGGGGTAAGAGAAGAGCTTAGAAAGTCGTGTGTCTTCTCGCATCTTGCTCCGCTTCTATGTGGATTCTAACCCATTGTATTCACTTGGTTCTCCCATTATTAACTGCTATAAAGTAGCTTTTTGTTCCTTCTCTGCCTCAGCCAGTAGGCTAAGCTCTTATACTTTTTGTTCTAAGGGCTGTAAAGTAACTTTTCATTCCTTTGCTAACTTAACCTGTAACTTTTGCACCTTTTGTTCTAACTGCGTAATTGCCTCCTTCATCCCCTGATTTTTTTTTTTCCGTGCTGAGTTGTACTTAATGGGCATGGGATAAAATGCCTCAGAGCCTGAGAGAAAGTCCCCTGCCCCTAATCAGAGGTGTTCTCTGCTAGAGAATCACTGGTCTGGCTCTCCTGTATACTTGAGCTGTGTGCACAGCTGTGTCCTCGGGTATGACCACGGGTAAATTTAGGCCCAGATCCATCACACTTCTCTGTCTTCTCCTCTCTCTAGACAAGATTGGTGGACCTTGCTTTGCAGGGCCTAAAAACCTTAAAAGTGCTGCCCCCACCTTGGGCTGCCACTTGTAACCTCCCACCCAGAGGTATTGCCAGCTTACCTCTAATCCCAGGTCTTCAGACATTTCTGGCCACTCCCACACCTAGAACTGTTCATGTGGTGCCTCAGGCATCAAAGCCTCTTTACTTTCTCTTAGACTTTTTGAGGTTCCTCCCAGACATTTACAGAGAAGAATGTCATCAAAGTGATGACTAAATTGGAGAAAAGAAAGGGCTTATGTAAAATAAATGTTGTAAAAAATTACCCTGGCATGGGTTCTGTCAATAAAAAATTATTATAATAAATAAAAAAGGTTTGTGATTCAGCCTTCACCTTTCTGTCTTCTCTGACCTCTGCTGTGGCTGAGTTTGTCTGAGCTTATATGCTCTCTTATCATAAGTGTGAATCTTGTAGAACTAAAGTACTAAGTACATGTACTAAACTACCATTGTCTTTATCAATTCCACTGATTTAACATCTTGTAAGAATCCTTGTTTCAGAGTTCTGGCCCATAACATGTCTTTTTTTATGGGGGAAATGTGGAGAGCTTGGAATTTTCTCTCCACCGAAAGGCAAATGTGTTGAAAGCTTGGTTAGACTGATAAAAAATCAAGGTTTAATTGTAACTTGGGAGCAGATCATTGAACTTTTAGAAACTGTACAGTACACATGTCCTAAGGAAAAAGAACTAAATCCAAACAAGTGGAAATTAGAAGAAGTGCAACTATGTCAATACTACAATGATAATGGACCTGACTCAGTTTCCTTTTTTTTAAAATTTATTTATTCCAAACATTATCCCGTGCACTCACTTCTCTTCCGATTTTCCCCCTCTCTCCCTCCACCCTCTCCCCTAGATGGCAAACAGTCATATATATGTTGAATATGCCTGACTCAGTTTCCAAAGAAACACTTTATAGATATATAATTTCTTAAAGCCAGTTGTATTAAATTATAAGTTTATAGAATAAGGAAAAAGAAGAAAGAGCAGGAGGAGGAGGATCCAGATAAACTAGGTGAAAAGGATGAACAATCAGATAAGAATAGAGTTAAGTACAATTCTGAGTGTGATACTTCACAACAGGAAAATTTAGGGCATTCCCCTGACCTACTTCCCTCAATTAACCCTTCATGGGCAGAGGGAGAAGGAGGAAGGGGAGAGGCAGTGACACAATCAGCACCACCTATGAAGCAATCTATGACAAGATGACAAAAGGCACTGGTTAAGGCAAAGGAGGACAGGATATATCTGATTTAAAAATAAATGCATACCCTGTGATTGAAGAGCTTGACTCTTCAGGGCAACAAAGGAGAAGATACACTCTTTTTGATCTGAAAAAAATTAAGAATTTGAAAAAGGTTTGTACTCTTTATGGGGCTACAAAATTTTGTGTTAAGATGTTACTAGAGTATTTAGCTTATGATATTTTAACCCCTAGTGATTGGAAATCTATAGCAAGGACATGTTTAGAACCTGGACAAAACTTGTTGTGGCTTTTGGAGTATAGTGAATTATGTAGGCTTCAAGCCCAACTCAATAAGCAAACTGGAATTAATATTCCAATCACCTTTGACCAACTAGCAGGTGTAGGTCAGAATGAAGACAATTCAGCACACATTAATTACCCCGTAGCAGAGTATGAGCAAATTGCTACTGCTGCTATGAAAGCTTGGGGTTCTTTCCCAGGAAAGACTCGAGGGAAGCCTTCACAAAAATAGAGCAAGGTTCCAATGAACCCTTTGTGGATTTTGTGGGACGTTTGCAAACAGCTGTCACAAGAACCATTGGAGAAAATGCAGCTACAAGAATTATAAGACAACTGGCTAAGGAAAAAGCCAATGAGGTTTGCAAAAGAATTATATGGGGACTACACAAAGATGCTTCTTTAGAGGAGATAATAAAATGCAGTGCCAAAGAGGGCACAAATGTTTATTATACTCAGACTATGGTGAACATGAGAAGACAGAAGGTCCCTCTTGGAAAGGGACTTCTAGAGAGACTTGTCAATGCTTTCAGTGTGAAAAAATTGGACATCTGAGAGCCTAATATAGGTATACAGATAGAATGAGAAGACAGGGTGAGAGAAGGCCCAAAACCTTAAGTCCAAAATGGTACCTAGGTTTCCATTAGGCCTCAGAATATAGATTGACCCAGGGAAATCAGAGGTAGAGCCCAGCTTCAGGGCCCCAGGTGGGACATGATGGCAGCCAAGGTTATACCCAGAGAGTCTTTAGAAATTCAATATTAAGACATGATCAATCAGCCATAAGGCAATCAGATGGCAGAAAGGGCTTACATGATCAATCAGTCAAGAAGCAGTCAGAGGGGAAAAAGGGATTGCAATTAGGGAAAATAGAGATGTATGCAGTAGGGACTACTGAGATATCCCTTGCAGAGGTGAAATCTGTTCCTTCCTGGCCTATGGATCCTTTGTTTCCAGACACAGTAGGCTTGACCATTTGACCTTCTGAAGAGTGCTTACAAAACAGGGTTCATCCATACACTGATGTGGGAAACTGGGGAATATATAGCTAATATCCCAGTCACTAAACACAGGTAGACAATGTGTGACTTATCAGGAGAAGTAGTAGCATCAGGTTTACTGTCACATACCCCTAATAGGCAATCTGATGATAGTTGCCCAGATTATGACTCCAAGCAGGAGATTCTGCAGGAATATTCAGGATTGCAGCAGTTACAGCTGACTGACTTATGCTCATTATTTAGGTGAATGTCATACCATTAGAAGGATTGGTAGACACGGGTACAGACTGTACAGTTCTTAGAGGTCTCAACTGGCCCAGTCACTGGCCAAAGACTAAGGCAGACATCTGTCTGGTGTAGGAGGATCAGTAGCAGCAGAAGTTGGTGCAGCCCTTATGAGATGGACATTTGATAATGAAACAGGAATTTTTACTCATTTTGTGGTTTAAAAAAATTCCCATGAATCTGTGGAGAGGAGACATTGTACAGCAGATAAAATTACAATTGAGTACTTAGGTTTTTTAGGTAGGGCTGCTATTGAAGACCTGCCTGCACTCTTACCTGTTCCTATACAGTGAAAAACTGGGCCCCTGCCCCTGTTGCTGTTGCAATACAACTGCTTGTTGCTGTTGCTGCAGCAGGACCGCCCATCATGGAAGAGACAGGTGAGGAGCCCCCAACATCAGCTGTCCTGCTGGATCATTTCCATTTCTCTCAGATCATCTTTAACAACGTGGAGAAGTTTTACATCCCTGGGGGAGACATCACATACCATTATACCTTCACCCAGCATTTCATTCCCTGCCGAAAGGACTGGATTGGCATCTTTAGGGTAGGATGGAAGACAACCCAAGAATATTACACCTTTATGTGGGCTACTTTGCCTGCTGACCTCAATAGTAAATCATCTTTGCAGCAACAAGTGCAGTTTAAACCTTACTACCTACCTAAAGATGATGAATATTATCAGTTCTGCTATGTGGATCAGGATGGTGTTGTCCGGGGAGCCAGTTTCCCTTTCCAGTTCCGTCCAGAAAGTGAGGGAGGACATCTTGGTGGTCATCACTCAGGGAGAAGTGCAGGAGATTGAGCAGCTCAATAAGGAACTTAGCCAACAAAACCAGGAGCTGAAAGACAGCTGTATTAGTCTCCAGAAACAGAATTCAGACATGCATGCTGAACTCCAAAAAACTCAGGAACTGCAGGAGAGACTAGAGTCGCTGACAGAGATCAACAAAACATTGGGAGCAGGACCAGGAGATCATTATATACTTCAACAACAATACTAGATGATGACCAGTTCTGATGGACCTGGCCATCCTTAGCAATGAGATCAATCAAATCATTTCCAATGGAGCAGTAATGAACTGAACCAGCTATTCCCAGAGAAAGAACTCTGGGAGATGACTAAAAACCATTACATTGAATTCCCAATCCTTATATTTATGCCCACCTGTATTTTTTTATTTCCTTCACAAGCTAATTGCACAATATTTCAGAGTCTGATTCTTTTTGTACAGCAAAATAACGGTTTGGTCATGTATACTTATTATGTATCTAATTTATATTTTAATATGTTTAACATCTACTGGTCATCCTGCCATCTGGGGGAGGGGGTGGGGGGTAAGAGGTGAAAAATTGGAACAAGAGGTTTGGCAATTGTTAATGCTGTAAAGTTACCCATGCATATAACCTGTAAATAAAAGGCTATTAAATAAAAAAAATGAGTAAAAAAACAAAACAAAAACAAACAAACAAACAAAAACATTGGAGCAGAAGGTCAATGTCCTGAATGAAGAAAACAAGAGTCTGAAAGTACAGAAGGGCTGTTGGGAGACAGAATTACTTCAATTTAAAGTACAGAATCAGAATGTGGCCTCAGAAAATGAGAAAATATGTGTCAGGCTGAAGACTACTCTTGATCATCTTGATCAGCTTCAGGCACAGATTTCCATACAAGAGAAAGAAATGGAGAAACTGTCTCAGGGAAATTGGGACAAGACAGAGCAGTTGGAGCATTTGAAGAAGGAAAATGAACAGCTACTTCTCAGTTTGACAAAACAGAGGGAGCACCAGCAGAAGCTTGAACAGACTGTGGAGGAAAATGAAGCAAAAGGAAACTGCATCAACCCAGAAGCACCAGGAACTCACGAACCAGATCAGTGACCTGATGAAGAGGCTAGATGAGAACAAGTTTTTCTATCAGGAGCTACAGAGGGAGAAGACCAGAGTAGAAGGAGAAAAAGATCTCTTGTAGAAGGAAAACCAGAAGCTTATGTGTTATGTCTGCAAGAAGTCTGAATCTAAACTGCTCTCTAATCCTGCTCCTGTTCAAGAAGCCCTAGAAGAAAACCCTGGACTCATCTTTGGAAATCCTTATTCTGCTACCCAAGATATCCATGTGCCCCATCTGCCATGGGGTCTTCCCTGATGATGTGGAAGAAACCGTCTTCCAGCAGCACCTGCAGACCCATATCCTGGACTGTCCATATTGTGATGAGGTCTTCTCAGAGGCTGAGCGACAAGTGTATGATGACCATGTGTTCTGCCACTCACTTTAAAAAGTGTCACAACTGCTTGGCCTCAGGTGTAGAGTAGGCCAAAAAGCCCTTCTTAAGAATAATGAGTCAAGATTGATTCTAAATCTGAAACTACTAAATCTACTTAGTCTTTCTTTCTTCTGAGGATCGTGTCCTGATGACCCATCTTTACAATACTTTTTAACTTTCATCCTTTTGGATCAGTCTTTGTTAGCTCAGATAACAGCTCGGGCTTTACCAGCCTGTAGCCTTTACTTTTCTATAAAGGGACTCAGTGAGACAGCCCCATTCCAGAGCCTGGTCTGGGCACTGAAATGATGAGTCCTCTCTGTCACCTAACTGCTGTTGAATTGGTCAAGCCAAGATGAAGCGAGTCCAAGTGAATTTGCACTGCTTTCAGTTATAGCCCTGCATTTAGAGGTCATTCAAAGAAATGACTGGGAATTTCCTTTTGTTCACTAACCCTTTATCTCCAACTAGCTGCTTTGGTTGGTCACATTTAGCAAAGCAGAGAACTGATGCATCCAGGCTCTCATCTGGCCATGTGAAGTATCTTGCCCCAGTCTCCCCCTTGCTCGTAGAAGTAACTTTTTTAAAGAAGCAAGTAGGGGGAGTTCTGTGATCTTGAGCACAGGAAATCTCAGGAGATACCTCTCTGGCTGTCACTTCCTGACTTTGGCCCTTTTCTATGCAAACATACAACCCTTGCTGTAATGGCCTTTCATAGTGAATAATTAGAAGCCAGTGGTTTGGAATTGTTTTCCAGAGCAGCAGGTGGGTTTGAATTATTTTGGATAAGCAAGAATAATGGATACTGAGTTCTGTTAATCTCTTGATTGCTAAAGTCAAGTAAAATCTTCATCTATTTTTGTGAAGAAAAAAAAAAAAGAAAGAAAAACTGATACTCTAGTGTGGGTAAAACAGCGGCCCTTAACAAGTGATCAAATTCAGACCTTAGTATAGTGCAAGAGCAACTTGACCAAGGACACTTACAACCTTCTCTAAGTCCTTAGAATTCTTCTATATTTGTTGTAAAAAAGAAATCTGGAAAATGGAGGATGTTGACTGATTTAAGAAGAGTAAGTGAACAGATGGAAACTATGGGAACTCTTCAGCCTGGACTTCCATCTCCTACTCAGTTGCCTAGAGAATGGCCTCTTTGGGCTATAGACATTAAGGATTGTTTCTATTCTATCCCTCTAGATAGGGAGGATATGGAAAGATTTGCCTTTTCAGTGCCCAGCATTAATTTAGCTGAGCATTATAAAAGATATGAATGGACAGTTTTGTGACAGGGAATGAAAAACAGCCCTACTATGTGTCAAATGTATGTTGCTGCTTTTAGTCCAGTAAGAAGAGCATTTCCAAAAGTAATATTGTTACATTTTATGGATGGTATCTTGGGGTGTGCATCTGAGGAACAAATGTTAGAAGTATGTTTACAAAAGACCATAGAAACATTAAGGAACTAAAATTCAAAGGCATGCTCCATTTTAATATTTAGGATATGAAGTATATCCTAAGGCGCTTACAGTACAAAAGCTTTCTTTAAGAACAGAGAAGTTGAACACCTAATATGACTTTCAGAAATTGAAAGGAGATAGCCAATAGATGCGCGTCCAGTGTTAGGCTTGACTACCTATCAATTGCAACCTCTATGTGACATTTTGAGGAGAGACACTGCTTTCAACTCACCACACCAGCTTACAAAAGAAGCTCAAGAGACTATGAGAGAAGTTGAACTGGCTTTATCCTATGTGGTTGAAAGAGGCACTCAAAAACCCTTGGAAATATCAGTTTTTGCTACAAAAGAGGCACTCACAGTAGTCCTTCATCAAGGGGACAATGTGATAGAGTAGGTCAACCTCCCAGCACAACCAGAACAAAGCCTTACTCCTTACCCAGTGCTTGTGGCTAGAATTTTATTAAAGGCCATTAAGTGAGCAGTACAATTACCTGATATAAAACCTGACAAGATATACATCTTTTATACTAATGCACAAATTGATGTATGCTGTGAAACCATCCCAGAATGGCAAATTTTATTGGTCATGGCTCCAAATTTTACACATGGGTCTCCATTAAAGATAACCGGGCTATTACATAATTGGCAATGAATTTTTGAAGAAAAGGTTTCTAAGGTTCCTCTTAAAGGACCAACTATCTTTACAGATGCATCCCCAAACAAAATATTTGTTCTGTATACTCTCATGATTTAACCATAAAGAGAGTAGTTAGAACTCCTTTTCAGTCCACTCAGCAGAATGAATTATATGCAATCATTCTAGCTCTTAACTTATCATCCAGGAGATTTAAATATAATATCTGATTCAGCCTATTCAGTAGGTGTGTACAAAGAATTTACACAGCCCAAATAAAATTTGCATCATCTAATATTTATCAGCTCTTTAAGGAACTTCAAGAGCAAGTGAGAAAGCATCCAGGTAAGATTTATTATCTTGCATATCCACTCACATGGTGGACTTCCAGGTCCTATTTTTGATGGAAATTCAAAGTCAGATAGCCTTTGAACTATGTTAGCTAGTAATCCTTTATTTCAGAAAGCCCAAGAATCTCATTGTAAATACCATCAGGCTGCTCAAGCTCTATGTTTACAATTTGGGATAACAAAAGAGAAAGCTAGGAGCATAGTAAAAGCCTGTACAGCTTGCCTTCCTTTCCATGCTCCTACGTTCTCTCCAGGGAAGAACCCTCTTGCTTTAAGACCCGTTGAAATCTCGCAAGTGGATGTGACCAATTATAAATATTTTGGTTGTCTGTCTTTTATCCACCTTGTAGCAGACACCCTTTCAGGATGCACTTTTGCAATACCAACAGCAAAAGAGACAGCCTGAGTGGTCACTGAATTGCTTATTCAAGCTTTTGCAATTATGGGTGTGCCACAAACAATAAAAACAGATAATGGACCTGCATATACTTCTAAGTATTTTGCGCACTTTTGTGCACAGTATAAAATTTTACACACTATTGGCGTACCTTTTAATCCTCAAATTAAGGCAATAGTAGAGAGGAGAAACAGAGACATTGACATTCCTCCAAAAACAAAAGAAAGTGGGGAGCCACAAGTAATCCTAGAGAACTTCTAAATTTAGCTCTCTATACCATTATTTTTTTTTAATTTTTGAGAAAGATGCACTGGTTCTGGCAGACAGATTTTATAACCCAACAGAAGGGCAGGGTCCAGTGTGAGCAGCTCCACCATCTTTATATAATTGCCAGGTGATGTGGAGAGATCAGA
This sequence comes from Sarcophilus harrisii, assembly GCF_902635505.1. Classification (NCBI taxonomy): domain Eukaryota; kingdom Metazoa; phylum Chordata; class Mammalia; order Dasyuromorphia; family Dasyuridae; genus Sarcophilus; species Sarcophilus harrisii. The sequence goes on along the minus strand of NW_022290937.1, from coordinate 9,994 downwards.
AAGTGGTGAATGGAAGGGACTAGATGGGTTAACTGCTTGGATCTCTACAGATGGAGAAGGAATCAGATGGGTGCTGATGAACTGTATTTGCCTCGTCCATTGGAGAGAGAGAGAAAAAAACAGAAAAAAAACCTCAAAACAAAGTAAGAAACATCTGACACTGAAAGAGCATGGCTGTTAATGAGACTATTACAGAACTTCAAAACCAGCAGCAATCATTGGATTCCCTGAGCTGAAAAATTGTAGATGAGACTATTGCAGGATTTCAAAATTTGCAGGAATCATTGGATTCCTGGCACATGAAGTTTCAATGGACAATAGATTCCTTTTGGACTATGTCTAGGACTTATGGACATGTATAATCCCTCATGTTGATTCATGTTATCTGTTACATCACTACTAGCCTGTCCTATATTGCTATGTTCTTATGTAATTTATGTAATTAATTAAGTGTAATACCTCCCATATGGATGGATTTATGCATACCTGTTTTAAGAGTGAGCCCCTTCATTAACCCGCCAATGTGATGTGATTTCCCATTTCCTTTGGTGTTTCAGGGAGGGTGTGATCACCTCCTTTTATGGTGTTTTCCCCCCTTTTTTGAGCAATCAGGGAAGGCGTGACCTCCTTTTTGGGATTCTCACCTCCTTGAGAAATCAGGGAGGTTATGACCACTTATGTTCTAAAACAAAAGAAAGTGGGAAATGTTATGGGCTAGAACTCTGAAACAAGGATTCTTACCAAAGGTGTTAAGTCTTAAGTCAGTGGAACTGATAAGAGACAATGATTATTTAGCATAGTATTTAACAGTTCTGTAGTTCAGTACATGTACTTAGTAGTTACTATAGTTCTACAAGATTCACACCTTTGATAAGAGACCTCAGATAAACTCAGCCACAGACAGAGGCCAGAGAAGACAGAAGGCTGGAGGCTGAAGCACAAACCTTTGGATTCGGAGAGAAGGTGGCAGAGGCAGAGAACACAAAGGACTGTCAGCAGGAGCTCAAGCTCTTGGAACCAAGGAGAGAGATAGGCCTCTTAAGTAAGCTAACTGGGTCCCAGGAAAGGAGACAAGACTTTGAAGGAGACAATCAAGGATTTGGACTTTAACACCTGGCGGTACTTGTGGTGATTCCTGAACTAAAATGAAGGCTGCTTCCAGGGAGTGCCCCCCACCAAGAAAACCCAACAAAAGAACATTACAAAGGCAAAATTACACTTCTGAGCTTACATAAAGCAGGGGAAAAACAAATAGAAGCTGGGGATGAACAGTAGTCCTTTGGGGATATTAGGAGAAGATCTGAAGATAATAGGAAGAGCATTTCCCCTCTTTGACCTGTAAATACTTCCAACGTTAGTGCCACTTAAACAGTAGGGAGTAGGGAGTCAGCCCTGGGATTAGTTAGCATGGGCTGTCACCTCAGCCCCAACCACAAGAATGTTCATTTCCCAAGCAGTATGGAAAAGATTGAGGAAACCTCTGCTGATAAGGAATGACAGTCCTAGCTGTACAACACAGACATGATGCTGGGAGAAAAGGAACTAGGACATGCTATGTAAGTGCAGAAGCACTGGGATAGGAAGCCTGCTGGCTGTAGGCATTTACAGAAAGGTGAAGATCTTAGTTTAGTTTTAGGTTAGAGGGGAGAATTGAAGGAATACTTGAGGCCAGAGGACATCCCCCTAGCACAAGATGAGAGGTGATTGTGTTAGCAAGATCTTATTTCAAAAGAAAAAAGGGAACAAGCAAAGGAGAAAGAACCGAAGAATCAAATTTTAACTTGTAAGGGGGGAGGTTTCTGACATTTAAAAAAAGAAAGGCTCTACTTCCAAGTAATGTCAAGTGCACACATAGCCATGAGGAATTTATAGAAGAATTCAAGAAAGAATTTAAGAATCAAATGAGAGAAATTAAGAAAAAAACAAGCAAACAAAATATATACACAACAAAAAAAATTATGAAACAAAATTCAACCAACAAGAACAGAATATCCAGAGTCACAGAAAATGACACTTTGAAAAATAGAACTGGGCACAGGGAAGCCAGAAAAATCATAAAAGATCAAGGAATAATAAAACAAAATATAAAGAATGAAAAAGCAGAAGAGAATATAAGACATAAGAAAAACAACAGATCTGCAGAAAACAGAAGAATTGAACTACCTGAAAGCTACTATCAAAAAAAAAAATCTTTTTGCAATATTACAAGAAACAAAACTGTCCTGAAGTGTTAAAGCAAGAAAGAAATTATATAGAAAGAGGAAAAAAAATCTATCAGTTACCTATTGAAATAAAACCAATGAGGAAAATCTACAGCAACATCAATGGTAAATTTCAAAACAACCCAGATCAATGAGAAAATTCTACTAGAAACAACAAAAACAATAATAGTGACAAACAATTTAACTATGCAGAAACCAGAATTAAAATCACTCATGATATCAGCAGGTACAATGAAAGCCCAAAGGCCTTTAAATACTATTGTCAAAAAATCAAAAAGAATTAGGGTTGAGACAAAAAGAGTGTCCAGCACAAAATAACTATAATCCTGAATTAATGGGAAAAAGGACATTCAACAAACTACCAGACTTTCAGGCTTTTGTTGCAAAAACAAAAGATGACATAGCATGATATATAAGGTAACTATCAAAGACCTAACATCAAGGAAGTCATTAAGGACACACTGTTTGTTTTATACATATAAATTTAAACCACATGTCTGTGATTGTTAAAACTATGTAGATTATCAAGAGATAGAGGTGAGTGTGATATGATTGTAAAAAGCAAGATCATGTGGGAAAAGCTACAAACAATAATTCTATTATTTTATTAGGTGTGGAAGAGTAAGAACTGATATAGTGGAATTAGATATGGGGCAGGAGGGCTAGTAATTCTGAAATCCTACTCAAATTCGAAATGAGCTAAAGAGAAAATAATACATATACATGATGGAGGGTATAAAATATTTCAGAATTTAAGAAATAAGAGGGAAATGGGAGTAGAATAAAGTGGTATATGGAAGGGTGTGTAGGGAAAATAGGATAAGCTGTTTAAATTATCTCCTTATTTATCCCATTACCATTAAAGGGTTGTGTCAGAAGATAAAGGAAGCATCCTTTGAATCGGGGTGGGCTTGGGAAGGGAAGTTAAGCAAGCCAAACTAGCAATAGAAGTAGAAGAGTCCACAGGACTAGGAAAAAGAGATGTCCACAAACAAGAATCAAGAATAGAATTTCCTAGGGGAAAAAATCCAGGAGTAATAATTTTTGATCTAAGACAAAAGAGAAAATTAAAATAGATTTGCACAAAAGAGAAAAAATGAACTACATTATATCAGTCATATTCATATTGTTTTAGACTATTTAAAACAAATTGCATAATGTCAGAATATGATTGTGAAATAGAATATGACAAGTTGGTGGATTTATAAAAAAAAAATGGAAAGTCTTAGACCTGAGGAGGAGGATAGAAGATAAACATGAATGGATATGAATGGATATCTGTATATTTGTGTGTGATTAGAAGTATCTATGTGTATATGTGTCTGCATATGAGAATATGTATATGTGGGTGTGGTGGGATGAACAGACCCTAGCAAAAAATCCTGTCCCTGGGAGCAACCTTATGTTTCTAGGTGGGTCCCAGGCAGGAATCCTGGCAGGATTCCATAATTCCTTAGTGGGCCTTTGTTGCATTTCTCATGTGCACAGGATATTTTGTATCAATAACGCTACCTTGAACTGATGCCCATAGTTACTTTATACAATAATCAGGAAGCCAAGCTACAGATGCACAGCCCTGAGGTTATTCTGTATAAACACTCCTTAATTAAGAATATTTAGCATGCCCTGCCTTGAGTCCTTTCCTATAGAAAGTCCTGTCTTTCCCCTTCTACATTGCTAGTTCTGCTAAGGAGTTTAGCCTGCCTTATGGCATCATAATAGAACCTTTTGTCCTTTGAATCAAAGATGATCCTAGTTTGTGAATTCTTTCTGGATGACTCCCCACCTTCAAGACTTAGTGTATCCTCCATAATGTTTATATATGGGGACATATATGTGTTGCATGCATGTATATAGGCATACAAATATGTAAGTATGCATAAAAATATTCTTGTTTAACTGCATCCCCCTTGAGGGAGATGGTGGGGAAAGAAAGCAAAGAAAAATAATGGAGGAAAATGTGCACAGAAAAGAACAAAACAAAAACCTATTAGGAAGCAAAGAAAAGATGAACACTTCTGAACAAAATGTGTTCCCCCAGAGTTCTAAATGAAATGTATTCACTTATTATATATATTTCCTTGAAATACAAATTTATTGTTATATATTTTGAATCCTATCTCATAGTATGTTCTGCAAATGATAATGCCATTTTTTCTTTTTCTTTTTTTTTTCTATTGCTACATTAAAAAAAAAAACTATTTTAAAAAGAAAGAAAAAGACTGAGAACAAAATCCTTTAAATGTCTATCAGAAGTCATCACTGGTAACTTAAGGATATTCTAATGACATAATCGTAGATTTCAGAGCAGTTTACCATTGATGAACAGATGCAAAGTGAGGTAAGGATAATAGTCGCCACTGCAAAAAAAAAAAAAAAAATGGAAATGAAAACAACTCTGAAATATTACCTTTCTTATATTAACCTTTCTTTGATTATCTTATTTTGAAAAATCTTAGCTCCAAGCTAAGAAAAAGTAAATGAAATAAGTATGAATTTCTCACTGAAGAGTGGATTTTGGAATATAGAAACTCAAGATTGTAGATTTTTTCAGTTTTAGTTATATTGGTAGGTTTTGCTGAACTTGTTTTTTATCTGTATCTGTGCATGTCTGTGTAAGTCTATGCCTATATCTTTAAATAACAGGGAGTTGGCTCAGTGGTGAGTGTTGGGGATTAAATTTGTGAATGACCAGGTTATAAATATATGTTTCAATATTTCTCCCCTCAAATAATTCCAGTGATGAATTTCACTAGTTTTCTTTTAAATATATATTATGTAAACTAGTAAAAGTGATTTGATTTAAGTAATAATCCTTTTGGAAACACTGACTATATATATACTATTATTTCCATAAGAATAACTTTAAAATGGTTTAAAATCCCCCTCCAATTCAAAATTCTTAAACCAGGAATAACATTGTCTGTCTTCATAAAAGATTTTTATGCTTTAGAATTCCCCGCAAAAGTGCTTTCATTCCCATGTATGAAGCCTTGAATTTATGACTTTACCATCTCTTTTCTCACCATGTGAAACTATTTTCAGAAGAGGGTACACAAACAGAGTCTGAATAAAACTTGGTGGAACCCAAATTATAAATGTATCCTCGAACTGAACACCCCTACCTTTTCAAAATTAAATTTTTCTTTTTCTTCTTTAATAATAGAGAGAATTTCCTCTTGAAAACAGGAATAGTAATGTGTTTTAAGGCATTTTGTATTTTATTCATTGAAGTGAACATAATATTGACAGCTTTTTATCAGTTATTCTCTTGTGTGTCCCCCCTTTTATAGTTTCTCATTCATCACTATTTGTATATTCTTTTGTCATTCAAAATACATAATTGTGGTTACTAAATGACTGTATGTGCTTTTAGTTTGTTTTTAATTTTTGTGCTCATATTAATTCAGAGAGGTATGCAGAATTTTATATTTTCATATACCAATAAATTTTAATTCTTGGTTTTATTCTTATTGATTGGTAATCTAAAATTCCTTCAGTCAGTCTGAACTTATCAGCTATTTCAGGCATCTCCACAAGAATACTCTGAGAAATGTTCTTTGAACATAAACATAATCTCTTCTTTTGACTTGTTTGCACATTACACTCCATTTCTTTTATTCCAATAAGGTGAAGATAGAAACAGATGAGGGGTACATTGGTTTTTGTAATTTAACAAGGATACTGCTATAGTGATTTGTAATGATAATCTACCATTCTGAAAGCCCACAAATACTACATTAGATTACCTTGTGCTAAACTTTGCCCGTATGGCAAATCTGATGTATTTTTTTTTATTTCTATATTGTTCAACTGTGGGAAAGAAACATTTTTAGATAAAGCAAAATATATTATTTAAAAATGAATTTTAGTTAAAGTTTTGAGTTCGAAATCTGATCACTTCCTCACTTCATTCCTTCCCCTTCTTTCTGAAATAGCAAGCAATCAGATTCAAATTATGCTTGTGCAAAAATGTAAAATATTTCCATTTTAATCATTTTAGACAAGACTAAAATAAAAGAAAAAAATGAAAGAAAGAAAAACTGAAAAATACCGTGCTTCAGCCAATATTGAATCAAGATTGGTTCTTTCTCTGCAGGCAGATATTTTAATCATTTGTCCTTTGGGATTATTTTGGTTGATTGGATTTGTTTGAAAATATTTGTTAAATAATTTTATTCAATTTGTTATTCAAAGTTCTTTATCCAACAATATTCCTGTTTCAATGTACTACCTCCTGGTACTATTCACTATGAATCAATTCAGGACTTACCACATTTTCCTGAAATTAACCTGCTTCTCATTTCTTAGGGCATAATACAATAATATTTCATTATAAACATATACCACAGCTTCTTTGGCCATTCTCCAATTAATGGGCATTCCATTTGATTTATACTTCTTAACTACCAAAAGAACTGCTATAAATGTTTTTGTACAGAGAGATCCTTTTCTAGACCTAATAGGGTAATTGCTGGGTCAAAGAGGATGCAGGTTTGATCACCCTTTGGTTATTATTCCAAATTTCTCTCCAGAAAGGTTGATTCAATTTACAACCCCATAATAGTACTTATAGTGTCCCACTTTTCCCACATCCTTCCAACATCCAACTATTTTTGCTCATAATAGCCACTCTCAGAAGTGTGAGGTGATACCTCAGAGTTGTTTGAATGTGCATTTCTCTCATCCTTAGTCATTAAGAATATTTTTGTATGACAATAGATAATGTTGATTTCTTTGTCTGAAAATTGTCTGATCAGATATTTTGAACATTTACCAATTGAAGATGACATAGATAGCTTGACAAATTTTTATTTTGCAATGCTCTCTGTCTTTGGTTCTAAATTCTTCCCCTTGCCATAAGTCTGATCAATAAACTATTTTTTGATGTCTTAATTTGCAGGTGGTATGCCTCTTTATGTATAATTCACTTACCTCTTGTTCTAGGACAACTTCCTTACTCTTCATATAGTGAGGGTCGAGGTGAAACCTCTTCAGGAAGGCCTGCTAGGCTTTTTGACAATTAAAGCCCTCCCTGGAACTGACAAGATTTGGTAACTGTTATGTTCCTAGACAGGTGTAAGGGGGAGAGCACTAACTATGAGTTATATATAAATCTGAATGCCAGGAGTTGGAGAAGGTAATTTTGATGTGTAGAGGATAAGATCCATGTGAATATATTAATTCATTAGTCTGGAAAGGTTATACTTGGTTCTACAGCTTTGGGCATTTTTTATAAAGATTTTCAATCCTTGGCAGCTGAAAAGATCCGCAAGAAAGAAGGTGTCAAGAGAATTTCAGGGGAAACAATACTCTGATTTACCTTGTTTACTGGTGTTTTAAATTGCTTAGGGTGAGAAGAGTGATTGTAATGAATAATCCTGTTGGAGACAGTGAATATATAGTCCTAATATCACTTGCAAAAACTAACATCATGTGTTGAAAAAGGACTTCTTCCCTAATTCCAGATTCCTACGAATAAGCATAATTGTGTCTGTGGCAGTTTTAGTTTAAATTATGAGAGTCTCACACAACTCCTAGCAAGCTCCATGTTACAAACATTGTTTTGAGGCTTCTTCTGCATCCTCCTCACTGTATCCTAGAATGGTCAGGAGAATACATAGAAGCCAACTCTAAACAAATCCTTAAAGAATACAAATGAGAAAAATCCCCAGGAATTAGACTCACTTACCATTCTTTGGTTCTGTTCATTTTCTCTGTAAAACAAAAAGACCAGTGTTTTTCAACAGAGAAGAATACTCATTTGACTATTAAGGGTCTTGTGTTTGTATCCCCACTTCTTTCACTTTTAAGAGTTGAGTAAATCAAGTGTACTGAATTCCATGCTTGGAAATCTATTATTGACAACTTCTTATTTTTCTCTTGTATGTCTTAATAGTGTTTTAGTGTGAGTGCTTACTAAATTATGGCTTATGTTTTATTATGGTTCTAATGGGGGGGGTTATATCCATTCTCAAAGATGTCTCTAGAATTTTCCTTAAATTCCTAGAGATTAGTTCATGATATTATTACTGTTTCTGTCACATATAGAATTTTTTCAGCTAGTCTCAACATACCTGATTGTTCAGGCATCTCCAAGCTTTTAGAGTGACACTAGATTACAAAAAAGGCTATTTAAAAGTAGCTACCCTTTTTTCATGCTTGTAGTCTACATTCCATTTAGTTTATTATCATTAAAATAATGGCAGTACAATTACTATAACTTTTGTAATTCGATTAGTAAGCTATTACAGTAAGAAAATTATCTGATCAGATATTTTGAGCATTCAAAATGCTCACTTTTTAAAAAATCTGTATGGCAGTCCTTCAACAGTAAAAACATTGCCATAAAAGAATAAGAATACTGCCTGATCAGATATTTTGAGAATTCTAAATGCTCTGTTTTGTTTTAATCTATATGGCTGTCCTTCAATAGTAAAAACATTCACAAATAAGAAGAAATAAGAAAATTATTGCCTGTTAAGATATTTTGAGAATTGAAAATGGTCTCTCTCTCTCTCTTTTTTTTTAATCTGCATGGCAGTCATTCCACAGTAAAAACATTGCCACACAAGAAGAAATAAGAAAATTACCTTATCAGATATTTTGAACATTCAAAATGCTCTGTTTTTTGTTTTTTGAAAGCTGTATGGCAGTTCTTCAGAAGCAAAAAAATTGCCCTCAAAAAAGTAACAATATTCCCTGATGAGATATTTTGAGCATTTTAAATGCTGTTGTTTTTGTCTTTATTTTCATCTGTATGGCAGTCCATCAACATCAGAAACATTATACACAAGAAGAAAAAAGAAAATTGACTGATGACATATTTTGAGCGTGCAAAAGGCTCTGTTTTTTGTGTTTTTTTTAAAATTATATGTATGGCATTTGTTGAAAAGTAAAGACATTGCCAAATAAGAAGAAAAAACAAAATTGCATAATCAGATATTTTGAGCATTAAAAATGCTCTCTTGTGTATTCTCATTTGTATGGCAATTCTTCAACTTAACAAATATTGTAGTATTCTCCTAGTTGGTCTCCCACTATCACTCATTTAGAAGCAATAGCCTAATCAGATATTTAGAGCATTCAATATTTTTTATATGTATGGCAGTTTTCAACAGTAAAAATATTGCCACAAAAGAAGAAATACGAAAACTGCCTTATCAGATATTTTGGGCATTCGAAATACTCCATTTTTTTTATATGTATGGTAGTCGTTCCACAGTAAAAATATTGTCACACAAGAAAATTAAGAAAATTTCCTGATAAGATATTTTGAGGATTCAAAATGCTCTGTTTTTTTTTTTGTTGTTTTGTTATGTTTTTTATTAATCTGTATGGCAGGCCTTCAAAAGTAAAAACATTGCCGTAGAAGAAAAAAATAAGAAAATTGAATTATGAGATATTTTGAGCATTCAAAAAGCACTTTGTTAATCTGTATGGTTGTCCTTCAATAGTAAAACATTCATAAATAAGAAGAAATAAGAAAATTGCCTGCTCAGATATTTTGAGAATTCTAAATGGTGTCTTATTTGTTTCTCATCTGTATGGCATTCCTTAAAGAGTAAAAACATTGCCCCAAAAGAAGGAATAAGAATATTGCCTAATATTATCTGATCAGATATTTTTAACAGTTACCTATTGAAGAAGACATGGACAGTTTTACAAATATTTATTCTGTAATGCTATTTTTCTTTGGTTCTAACTTCTTCCCCTGTCCATCAGACTGATGAATTAACTATTCTTTCATGTCTTAATTGGCAGGTGGTTTC